>NC_135811.1:3909112-3997429 GCF_964213995.1 Mustelus asterias | reverse complement strand
TCCCTTCTCCTTCTCAGAGAGTATTGAGATAATGTGATAAACAATTTTGTGGATGTCAGTCAGAGAGACATTTGCAGCGCAGGAAGAGGCCATCCAGCCCTTTGTGTCCATGGTGGCTCCCTTGGAGCAGCTCAGTCAGTCCCACTCTCCCGCTCGATCCCATTGCCCTGCAAGTTTATTTATTTTCTTTAAATGCCACCTAATTATCTTTTGAAATTGTTGAGTGTTTCTCTTTCCACCACCTCATGGGCAGTGAGTTCCAGGTGTAAATGAAGTTCTTCCTCACATTCCCCATTTCATCTCTTGCCCAAAATCTTAAATCTGTGTGCCCTAATCTTGTACATCAACCAATGGGAAGAGAATTTCCTTGTCTACCTCATCTAACTCTGGCATAGTCTTGTACAGCTCAAACAAATTTCCCCTCAATGCCCTTTCCTCCAAGGGGAACAACCCCAGCTTCTGTAACCTAACCTTGTGATTAGACCTCCCCCCGCGCACCCCCCCCCGCCCCCATCCCTCCAAGTATCTGGAACCATTCAGGAAAGTCTCCCCTGCACTCTGTCAAGAACTCTCACATCCTTGCTCTGTGGTGACCAGAACGGGACAGGTTGAGTGCAACCTCCCTGGTTTTGTACTCATTGAGCTGGATTCTCCAACCTCGCTCGCAGGCAGGATTCTCCAGTCCCGCTGCAGTGACTGGAGATTTGGCTGAGCACCAAGTTTTGCATCATTTCTGGCAACAATGGAGTGGCGTGAACAGCCAAGAATTCTGGCCAATACCTCTATTTGTGACGCCCGTTCCCAATGTGTCCTGGCACCTTCAAAGGTCGATGCACATCCACTCCCGGGTCACTCTGTCCCTATAAACTCTTTAGAATTGCACTATTAGGTCTACATTGCCTCTCTCCGTCCCTTCTGCCTAGATGCATAAATGCAAAATCCGTATGAGGAGCTCAGAACTAGGGGTTAAAGTCTGAGGGTAAGGGGTAAGCCTTTTAGAACTGAGGTGAGGAGAAATGTCTTCACCCAGAGGGTGGTGAATGTGTGGAATTCACTCCCACAGAAAGTAATTGAGGCCAAAAACGTTGTCTGATTTCAAGAAGAAATTAGATATAGCTCTCGGGGCTAAAGTGATCGAGGGATATGGGGGAAAGGGGGGATCAGGATATTGAATTCAATGATCATCCATGATCATAATTAATGGCGGAGTAAGCTCGATGGGCCGAATGGCCTACTCCTGCTTCTGTTTTTTATGTATTTTTCTATCTGTGTTACCTCTCAGTATAGCAATATCTAAAGTGAGTTTAAATTTAACCATAACACTTTGAGAATGTGAATTCAATTTAAAAGCATGACAGCATTTATAAAAGTGAAGGTGTGTCAGATTATTTTTAAAGACCCATTGCACTGGTGCTGCTGGAGTAGGGAGGAGGGGCCGCTGCCAATGGCTGTTGGGCTGTGTGGGGCCCAGGTCTTGCTTAATCACAACTTGACCATTGAGAAGAACTATCTGCAAAGAGCCTGCGAGCTCCCCCTCCCTGCTCTCAATGGCCTCTTTTTGTTTCCAGGAACAGTGGGAGGATTCCATCCAATAGTCATTCCAATAGTTCCGCCTCTTTCTCCTACGTCAGAAGCAAAGTATGTTGGGGGGTGCGGGGGTGGGGGGGGGGGGGGGTGTGTGGGTGGCTGGTGTTATGGAGATCAGGCTAACCCAACCACCCTCTGCCCCCCAAACCCCAGCCCCACGCAACTAGCCCCAGCTACATCCAAAAGGAATTAGCAACCTGGCTTCAACGGGTCAAAACTGAGGGACATAATCTTAAACTTGGAGTGAGGCCTTTCAGAAGTGAAATTATGAAACACTTCTTCACACAAAGCGTAATGGAAAGCTGGAACCTTCTGTCTGAAAAAGACTGGAGGTCAATTCAAGTTTTCAAAACCAAAATCAATAAATTTCTTTTGGCATGAGGGTATTAGCGGGTATGGAGCAGAGATTGACAAATAGTATTACAGATCAGCCACGACAGGACAGATCTCGAGGGGCCGAATAGCCTCTTCCTGTCTCTTTGTTGGGTCGCAATCTCCACCCATTGCAATGATATTTGGGGTGCTCCAAAAAGTCCAAGGGCCATCAGGGGCCAGTAACTGCAGCCAATGGTCCGTTATACTTACATCTCAAACTGAGGGTCACTATTCCTGAAACAAGAAGGAAAAGATGAGTGAGTGTTGTACACGACACACAGAAATACAGTTATTGGCCACCAAGCCCAACAAAAATGATCACTTCAGGGAAACAGGTGGGCTCAGGAACATTCCATTTGCGTTTCAAACTATTTTTCCCAAAGGATTTAACTTTGAATCATTGGCTGGGGGAGGATTGGCTCAGATATTCAGTGTGTGATTCAGAGTAACAGCAGCAGAGCGGGTCCAATTCCCGTTTTGGCGGAGGTAGATTTGTCAAATTCCCCGTCCTCGCCGGCAACGGCAGCAGAGCATGAACGGCCAGAGAATTCAAGCCCTCAGGTGGATGAATAAATGTAACTGTTGTTATCGTGATCCTGGAAGATTCCAGCTTAATTTATCCAAATTGTAGTTGGAATGATTTACTTCGTCATCCAATAGTTTGACACTGACTTTTCTGCCATGCAAATAGCTTAAACCATTTAGGCTTAGGGCAGGATTTTCCGTCCGCGCTCGCCCCAAAAACAGAAAATCCCGCCCAAGGTCAACGGACCTTTGAATGGTCCGTCCCTCACCACCTGCTGCGATTCCTGTATCAGTTGAGACAGGAAAATTCCCCCCTTGAAGTTCAACGGTTGAAAAATTACTTGCAGTTTTTTTGCAAGCCATCTTCCTACCTCTCCACTCACGTGATGAAGGAGCAGTGCTCCGAAAGCTTGTGATTCCAAATAAACTTGTTGGACTTTAACCTGGTGTTGTGAGACTTCTTACTGTTCCCACCCCAGTCCAACACCGGTATCTCCACATCACATCTTCCTTTTGGCCTAGCTCCTCCTCCCCTCAATGTTTTGACTTCCTGCCATGATTTCTGTTTGTTCTTTAAGGATATCTCATCCAAGCTGCCTGTCTTCATGTGTGAGTCTAGAGTGAACAAGGCTGTGCCTTGGATATCCAGACTTTCTAGCAGGGTCTAGAAAGTCTGGAGGGACAATGCTGCATCACAGCAACACTGTGGCACTCCCACAGCAGCACAGGGATTGAGCACAGCCTCTCCTGATGTGAATGCCTCACACTGGGCCATGCATTTGCCGCCTGTGGGATCATATATGAGAAACACCTTCAAAAGTAAATACATTTCCAAATACATTTGGACTCTCAACACCCATGTTGCCACTTGCCAACCATGACTCAGTGGGTGGCACCCTCTCCTCCAAGCCAATAGGTTGAGGGTTCAAATCCCACTCCTAAGGATTTGAGTGTATAATCTAGCCCGACATTTGCACTGCGTTACTGAGGGAGTACTGTACTGCCAGAGGTGCCATCTTTCAAAAGAGAAATTAACTCAAGGCTTTATCTGCCCTCAGGTGGCATCAAAGATCCTGCAGCCACTCTCTGAAGAAGAACAGAGGAGTTAACCTTGGGACCAATCTTCACCAATTTCCCAACATCAATAAAACAGAGTATCTCATCATTTGCCTCATTGCTGTTTATGGGAGCCTGCTGTGTACAAATTGACTGCCATATCCCGTACATTGCAGGGTTGATGATGAGAAGCTGTTCCCCTGGCTGGAGAGTCTAGAACTAAGACTCACAGGGCAGAATCTTACTGCCTTTGAAAATGTTTTTCCAATGTGGATAAATACAGGTCGTGTTGCTGAGGACCTGTGGGCCCTCTCTGCCCAAGGCTCTTCCTGGAGACAGCCTCTTAATTGGCCTCTTCCATGAGCCCTACCCAATTAAGGTCAGTGGGTGGGTTCTCAAAGGGCCTTTGAAAGGCCAGCAGGCTCACCAACAGGTATGTGCATTGCTCAGCCAGCGAGGTGAGCCCTCAGAAACATTTATAAAGTTAGAGACCGATGAGGGGTGAAGAGGGTAAGCCTGTCAGAACAGGGGGGAGATTCCTCCTGAAGAACTGTTTGAGCCACGGGAAGCAGCCTTTCCTGCCCACGTATCACCCTCAATAGGGATGAATAATCAGATCCCATTGTCACCTGACCTCAGCGGGCTGCCTCCATGGAGCTGCGGGCTTTGGCACTCAGGAGGTTGCTCTGATGCTGGAGAGATCACAATGGTGTCCTTATCATCCTCGTTAACCTACTCATTGGGTCATTCATGGTTACCTGTCTGGCAGGCAGACGTTTCCATTCTTTACCCACCTCTGGCAAGATTGTCCAGAGATTGGAACATGTTGCTCTTCCAACCTGAATCCCTAAGTTTACTCCTGGTCCAATCTTCATACCAACCTCCCCGGAACTGGGAAGATCCCACCCATAGTCCAAGGATAAAGAGTCAATCAGTTTGGACTGAGATGATGAGTGCAGCTCCAACAACACCCAAAGAAGCTCGACACCATCCAGGACAAAGCAGCCCCGCTTGATTGGCACCCGATCCACAAACATCCACTCCCTCCACCACCGACGCTCAATAGCAGCAGTGTGTACTATCTACAAGATGCACGGCAGCAACTCACCAAAGATCCTTAGACAGCACCTTCCAAACCCACAACTACTTCCATTAAGAAGGACAAGGACAGCAGATACATGGGAACACCACCACCTGCAAGTTCCCCTCCAAGGCACTCATCATCTTGACTTGGAAATATATCACCGTTCCTTCACAAGTCGCTGGGTCAAAATCCTGGAATTCCCTCCCCAAATGGCATTTTGCGTCAACCCACAGAACATGGACTGCAGCGATTCAAGAAGGCAGCTCACCACCACCTTCTCAAGGGCAACTAGGGATGGGCAATAAATGCTGGCCAGCCAGCGATGCCCATGTCCCTCAAATGAATAAAAAAAAGAAAAGACATTTCTTCACTTAGCATCTTGTGAACCTTTGGAATTCTTCCTCCACAGAGGGTATTGTTAATCACTGAGTATATTCAAGACTGAGAGCCGTAGATTTTTGCACTCTAAGGATACCAAGGGATTATCATGAAAGAGGTAGTGTTGGGCAAGTTAATGGGGCTAAAGGTAGACAAGTCTCCTGGTCCTACCAACCTATCGCATGGTAGGTTGCTGCATAAAGTTAAATCTCACGGGATCCAGGGTGAGGTATCTAAATGGATACAAAATTGGCTTCTGTCGGGTGGTTGAGGAGAGTTGTTTTTCAAACTGGAGGCCTGTGACCAGCGGTGTGCCTTAGCGATTAGTGCTGGGCCCACTGTTATTTGTCACTTATATTAATGATTTGGATGAGAATATAGGAGGCATGTTTAGTAAATTTGGAGATGACACCAAGATTGATGGCATAGTGGACAATTGCAACGGGAGCTTGATCAATTGGGCCAGTGGGCTGACGAAAGGCAGATGGAGTTTAATTCAGACAAATGCGAGGTGATGCATTTTGGTAGATTGAACCAGGGCAGGACTTACTCAGTTAATGGTAGGGCGTTGGGGAGAGGGAGAGTTACAGAACAAAGAGATCTAGGGATACATGTTCATAGCACCTTGAAAGTGGAGTCACAGGTGGACAGAGTGGTGAAGAAGGCATTCGGCATGCTTGGTTTCATCGGTCAGAACATTAAATACAGGAGTTGGGACGTCTTGTTGAAGTTGTACAAGACATTGGTAAGGCCACACTTGGAATACTGTGTGCAATTCTGGTCACCCTATAATAGAAAGGATATTATTAAACTGGAAAGAGTACAGAAAATATTTACTAGGATGCTACCGGGACTTGATGGATTGAGTTATAAGGAGAGGCTGGATAGACTGGGACTTTTCTCTCTGGAGTATAGAAGGCTGATGGGTGACCTTATAGAGGTCTATAAAAGAATGAGGGGCATAGACAAGGTAGATAGTCAATATCTTTTCCCAAAGGTAGGGGAGTCTAAAACTAGAGGGCATAGGTTTAAGGTGAGAGGGGAGAGATACAAAAGTGTCCAGAGGGGCAATTTTTTCACACAGAGGGTGGAGAGTGTCTGGAACAAGCTGCCAGAGGTAGTAGTAGAGGCGGGTACAATTTTATCTTTTAAAAAGCATTTAGATAGTTACATGGGTACGATGGGTATAGAGGGATATGGGCCAAATGCGGGCAATTGGGGTTAGCTTCGGGGTTTAAGAAAAATAAGGGCGGCATGGACAGGTTGGGCCGAAGGGCCTGTTTCCATGCTGTAAACCTCTATGGCTCTATGACTCTATGGTGGAATGCATTCCAGGGTACTAAAAGAGATGGCGGGAGAAATAGCAAATGCACTAGTGGTAATTTACCAAAATTCACTGGACTCTGGGGTGGTTCCCACAGATTGGAAAACAGCAAATCTGACACCACTGTTTAAAAAAGGAGGTAGACAAAGTATGGGTAACTATAGGCTCGTTAGCTTAACTTCTGTAACAGGGAAAATGCTTGAATCTATCATCAAGGAAGAAATAGCGAGATATCTGGATATAAATTGTCCCATTGGTAAGATGCAGGATGGGTTCATGAAGGGCAGGTCATGTTTGACTAATTTGGCGGAATTCTTTGAGAGCATTACATGTGCAGTGGACAATGGGGAACCTGTGGATGTGGTGTATCTGGATTTCCAGAAGGCATTTGACAAGGTGCCGCACCAAAGACTGCTACATAAGATAAATGTGCACGGTGTTACGGGTAATGTATTAGCATGGATAGAGGATTGGTTAACTAACAGAAAGCAAAGAGTGGGGGTAAATAGGTATTTTCCTGGTTGGCGATCAGTGGTGTGCATCAGGGATCAGTGTTGGGATCGCAATTGTTTACGATTTACATAGATGATTTGGAGTTAGGGACCAAGTGTAGAGTGTCAAAATTTGCAGATGACACTAAGATGAGTGGCAGAGCAATGTGTGCAGAGGATGCTGAAAGTCTGCAAAGGGATATAGATAGTCTAAGTGAGTGGGCGAGTGTCTGGCAGATGGAGTACAATGTTGGTAAATGTGAGGTCATTCATTTTGGTAGGAATAACAGCAAAATGGACTATTATTTAAATGGTAAAAAATTGCAGCATGCTGCTGTGCAGAGGGACCTGGGTGACCTTGTGCAGGAATCACAGGGAGTTGGTTTGCAGGTGCAGCAGGTAATTAAGAAGGCAAATGGAATTTTGTCCTTCATTGCTAGAGGGATGGAGTTTAAAAACAGCGAGGTTATGTTGCAGCTGTATAAGGTGCTGATAAGGCCACACCTGGAGTACTGTGTACAGTTTTGAAATCATAGAAACCCAACAGTGCAGAAGGAGGCCATTCGGCCCATCGAGTCTGCACCGACCACAATCCCACCCAGGCCCTACCCCCACATATTTACCCGCTAATCCCTCTAACCTACGCATCTCAGGACTCTAAGGGGCAATTCTTTTTTTTAACCTGGCCAATCAACCTAACCCACACATCTTTGGACTGTGGGAGGAAACCGGAGCACCCGGAGGAAACCCACGCAGACACGAGGAGAATGTGCAAACTCCACACAGACGGTGGCCCGAGCCGGGAATCGAACCCAGGACCCTGGAGCTGTGAAGCAGCAGTGCTAACCACTGTGCTACCGTGCCGCCCACGGTGGTGGTCTCCTTACTTGAGAAAGGATATACTGGCACTGGAGGGGGTGCAGAGGAGATTCATTAGGTTGATTCCAGAGTTGAGAGGGCTGGCTTATGAGAAGAGACTGAGTAGACTGGGGCTATACTCATTGGAATTCAGAAGAATGAGGGTAGATCTAATGGAAACATATAAGACTATGAAGGGAATAGTTACGATAGAAGCAAGGAAGTTGTTTCCACTGGCAGGTGAAACTAGAACTTGGGGGCATGGCCTCAAAATAAGAGGGAGCAGATTTAGCACTGAGTTGAGGAGGAACTTCTTCACACAAAGGGTTGTGAATCTGTGGAAATCCCTGCCCAGTGAAGTAGTTGAGGCTACCTCATTGAATGTTTTTAAGGCAAGGATAGATACATTTTTGAACAGTAAAGGAATTAAGGGTTATGGTGAGCGGGCGGGTAAGTGGAGCTGAGTCCACAAAAAGATCAGCCATGATCTTACTGAATGGCGGAGCAGGCTTGAGGGACCAGATGGCCTCCCCCTGTCTCTATTGCTTATGTTTTTGTTGTGACGGTGATTACACTTCCAAAGTACCTCACTGGCTATAAGTATCATTGGGACAGAGGGAAAGGGTTTGAATAAATGTGAGATCTTTCAGTTTCCTGCTGATGCACCTTTACTTACTCATACACGTCTGAAGTTGTCATACGTCGATAGAATTTGGCCAGCTTCACCGCAAATATGATGCTCGGAATCAGGAATATAGTGCTCCAGCCCAGGCTAAACCAGAAAGCATTCTGTGAGAAGCAGATGGATATTGTTAATGCTCCCCTCGATTTTACTGGAGATTCAATTACACGATGCAAAACATGGTGTGAATTTTACATCAGGACTTTATTCCATATCCAGCTCTTGATCTATTTAATCCGAGGGTGTTTGATGCAGCAGTAAGTGACCAGAATAGGTCAGGTGCCCATTGCCACGAGAGGGAAAAGATTGGCACATTTTCATTCAATGCAAAGTTGAACCTGACTCTCATAGTCATACCACCCTCGACTCAAACCCAAATCCCACCCCCCCGCCACTTCCTCTACCCTCTACACTGTCGTCCTCCTCGAACAGGCACAGGGCAGGTCTCCCTCCCAATCCTGACGCCAGCTCCCTATCCTGAACCCTCCTCTCTCTCCTGTCCCCTCCTCCCTCTCCTGCCCCCTCCTCCCTCTCCTGCCCCCCTCATCCCTCTCCTGCCCCCCTCCTCCCTCTCCTGCCCCCCTCATCCCTCTCCTGCCCCCTCCTCTCTCTCCTGTCCCCTCCTCCCTCTCCTGCCCCCTCCTTCCTATCCCGCTGCCTCCTCCCAATCATGCCCCTTCCTCCCCCTCCTGCCCCTCCACCCAATCCTGCCCCCTCCCCCCAAATTCTGCCCCCTCTTGCCCCTCCTTCCCCTCCTGCCGCCTCCTCCCTATCCTGTTATTCTTCTTACGAATGAGTCCAGAAGATAAGAGCAGGCGATTGCTTCAGCACTATTGAAAGCTTCAGCGACTGGTCGGCACCGAGCGAGATTCTCCGTAATCTGGAAAATAAACCATCTTCTACTGAGCAAACAAGAATCAACTGAGTCTCAACAATCAACTCTCCTCAAACAAAACCCACAACCCCCCTCAAATAAAACCAGCAACCCTCCACAAACAAAACCCGCAAACCTTCCTCAAATAAAATCCTCAACCCTCCTCAAATAAAACCAGCAGGATAGAGAATTCACACAATTTATATAGAACTCACTCCCAGACACATCACTCTGTATAACTCACTCCCAGACACACATCAGTCTGTATAACTTACTCCTCAGGCACACATCAGTCTCTGTGGGAATTTATACACTATAGATATCTGTACTCTTTATTTTGCTCCACTGATTTCCTGTCAGACGTGGAGATGCCAGCGTTGGACTGGGGTAAGCACAGTAAGTAGTCTCACAACACCAGGTTAAAGTCCAACAGGTTTATTTAGTAGCACAAGCTTTCGGAGTGACACTTCTTCTTCAGGTGAGTGAGGAGTTGTGTTCACAAACAAGGCATATATAGACACAAGCTCAATTTACTCAATTTTCAAACTCAGTGCAATTCTACAGCTCATCCGCTTCATCCTGGACCACAACGTCTTCACCTTCAACAACCAGTTCTTCATCCAGACACACGGAACAGCCATGGGGACCAAGTTCGCATCTCAATATGCCAACATTTCATGCACAGGTTCGAACAAGACCTCTTCACCGCACAGGACTTTCAACCAATGCTATACACTAGATACATCGATGACATTTTGTTCCTTTGGACTCATGGCGAACAATCACTGCAACAACTATATGATGGAACTTGATCAACAAGTTCCATCCCACCATCAAACTCACCATGGACTGATCTCCAGAATCGGTTGCATTCTTGAATCCACGCATCTCCATTAAGGATGGTCACCTCAGCACTTCACTGTATCGCAAGCCCATGGATAACCTCACGATGCTCCACTTCTCCAGCTTCCACCCTAAACACGTTAAAGAAGCCATCCCCTACGGACAAGCCCTCCGTATACACAGGATCTGCTCGGATGAGGAGGATCACAACAGACACCTACCGACGCTGAAAGATGCCCTCATAAGAACAGGATATGGCGCTCGACTCATCGATCGACAGTTCCGACGCGCCACAGCGAGAAACCGCACCGACCTCCTCAGAAGACAAACACGGGACCCGGCAGACAGAGTACCCTCCGTCATCCAGTACTTCCCTGGAGCGGAGAAGCTACGACATCTTCTCCGGAGCCTTCAACATGTCATCGATGAAGACAAACATCTCGCCAAGGCCATACCCACACCTCCACTTCTTGCCTTCAAACAACCACACAACCTCAAACAGACCATTGTCCGCAGCAAACTACCCAGCCTTCAGGAGAACAGTGACCACGACACCACACAACCCTGCCACAGCAACCTCTGCAAGACGTGCCGGATCATTGACACGGATGCCATCATCTCACGTGAGAACACCATCCTACTCTTGCGACTCGGCCAACGTTGTCTGATACGCTACAGGAAAGGGTATCCCGAGGCATGGTACATTGGGGAGACCATGCAGACGCTACAACAACGGATAAACACCACTCAACAATCACCAGGCAGGAGTGTTCTCTTCCTGTCGGGGAACACATCAGCAGTCATGGGCATTCAGCCTCTGTTCTTCGGGTAAACATTCTCCAAGGCAGCCTTCACGACACATAACAACGCAGATTCGCTGAGCAGAAATTGATAGCCAAGTTCCGCACACATGAGGACGGCCTCAACTGGGATCTTGGGTTCATGTCACGCTATCTGTAACCCCCACAACTTGCTTGGGCTTGCAAAGTCTCACCAACTATCCTGGCTGGAGACAATACACATCTCTTTAACCTGTGCTTAACCCTCTCTCCACTCACATTGTCTGTTCCTTTAACTCTTGATTACCTGTAAAGACTCGCATTCCAAGCATTATCTTGTAAATTGAGTCTATGTCTACATATGCCATGTTTGTGAACACAACTCCTCACTCACCTGAAGAAGGAGTGACACTCCGAAAGCTTGTCCTACCAAATACACCTGTTGGACTTTAACCTGGTCGTGTGAGACAATGTACTGTTCTTGTCAGAGTTAGTATCAGCCACACAGTGCCATGTATTCCTGAACTTGAAGGTAGATTTTATGATGATGTTAGCTTACCATTATCTTGGTCCAACTGACGTAGGAATGGAAAGTATCGAGTTGACACTCCAGAAAAGCCTTGGATTCCTGTCATGGTGAAAAGTTTGGCAGTTTCACATGTATTTTAGAACATAGAACATAGAAAAGCTACAGCACAAACAGGCCCTTCGGCCCACAAGTTGCGCCGAACATGTCCCTACCTACTAGGCTTACCTATAACCCTCTATCTTATTAACTTCCATGAACTTATCCAAAAGTCTCTTAAAAGACCCTATCGAATCCGCCTCCACCACCACTACCAGCAGCCGATTCCACGCACCCACCACCCTCTGAATGAAAAACTTACCCCTAACATCTCCTCTGTACCTACTCCCCAGCACCCTAAACCTGTGACCTCTTGTGGCAACCATTTCAGCCCTGGGTAAAAGCTTCTGAGAATCCACTCTATCAATACCCCTCAACATCTTATACACCTCTATCAGGTCACCCCTCATCCTTCGCCTCTCCAAGGAGAAAAGACCTAGCTCTCTCAACCTATCCTCATAAGGCATGCCACCTAATCCAGGCAACATCCTTGTAAATCTCCTCTGCACCCTTTCTATGGCTTCCACATCCTTTCTGTAATGAGGCGACCAGAACTGGGCACAGTACTCCAGGTGGGGTCTGACCAGGGTCCTATACAGCTGCAGCATTATCTCCCGATTTCTAAACTCAATTCCTCTATTGATGAAGGCCAGTATTCCATACGCCTTCTTAACCACAGCCTCTACATGCGAAGCCGCTTTGAGCGTCCTATGAACCCGGACCCCAAAATCCTTCTGATCTTCCACACTGCCAAGCGTCTTACCCTTAATATTATATTCTTTCATCCTATTCGACCTGCCAAAATGAACCACCACACACTTATCTGGGTTGAAGTCCATCTGCCACTTCTCCGCCCAGTCTTGCATCTTATCTATGTATTTTGTTACAAAGGACATTTCAGTGGTGCGATATTTATAAATGCCTGTACAATGTGGGTCAACACATCGTGACCTCTGGGTACTGAACACAAGAGCTACAAGTTCCCAGGTCCAATAGTACCATGTGTTAGACCAGGAATCCACCTGCAATCCATGCTGAATCAGCGTATCAAAAGCAGGTTACAGTTGGCCTCAGTATCACCAATGCAGGGAAGTGGAAAATGGGTAGTTCAGGATCCAGCTGGTCCTAACTGGGGTAGAATGTCATCCTCAGCACTCACAGCTGGACAATGAAGTGATGGTTTGAGGACTTACACCCGCTATTTGGAAACTTCCTTTTGGAGCAGAAAGTTTGACAAAGTTCAAATCCCACTGGGAACCTGGATCACACCGAGAAAAGAAAGGCCCAAAATCTCAGTTCAGTCAAACGTTTTCACAGTAACTTCATTGCGGTGTTAATGTAAACCTACTTGTGACTAATAAATAAAATTAAACATTGCCCTTTCACCTCCGGGAATAAGGTTCAAATCCAATCCGGATGAGGGGAATGAAGGCCCCTCTGTCTATAATAGGCAGTGCAGTGTGAGCCAGACGGTGCAGTGTGAGCCAGACGGTGCAGTGTGAGCCAGACGGTGCAGTGTGAGCCAGACGGTGCAGTGTGAGCCAGACGGTGCAGTGTGAGCCAGACGGTGCAGTGTGAGCCAGACGGTGCAGTGTGAGTCAGACAGTGCAGTGTGAGTCAGACGGTGCAGTGTGAGTCAGACGTTGCAGTGTGAATCAGACGGTGAAGTGTGAGTCAGACGGTGCAGTGCGAGTCAGACGGTGCAGTGTGAGTCAGGCGGTGCAGTGTGAGTCAGACAGTGCAGTGCGAGTCAGACGGTGCAGTGCGCTCAGACGGTGCAATGTGAGTGAGACAGTGCAGTGTGAGTCAGACGGTGCAGTGCGCTCAGACGGTGCAGTGTGAGTCAGATGGTGCAGTGTGAGTCAGACGGTGAAGTGTGAGTCAGACGGTGCAGTGCGAGTCAGACGGTGCAGTGTGGCTCAGACGGTGCAGTGCGAGTCGGACAGTGCAGTGTGAGCCAGACGGTGCAGTGTGAGTCAGACGGTTCAGTGTGTGTCAGAAAGTGCAATTTAAGTCAGACAGTGCAGTGCGAGTCAGACGGTGCAGTGTGGCTCAGACGGTGCAGTGCGAGTCAGACAGTGCAGTGTGAGTCGGAAGGTGCAGTGTGAGCCAGACGGTGCAGTGTGAGTCAGACGGTGCAGTGTGAGTCAGACGGTGCAGTGTGAGTCAGACGGTGCAGTGTGAGTCAGACGGTGCAGTGTGGCTCAGACGGTGCAGTATGAGTCAGACGGTGCAGTGTGAGTCAGACGGTGCAGTGTGAGTCAGACGGTGCAGTGTGAGTCAGACGGTGCAGTGTGACTCAGACGGTGCAGTGTGAGTCAGACGGTGCAGTGTGGCTCAGACGGTGCAGTGTGAGCCAGACGGTGCAGTGTGAGTCAGACGGTGCAGTGTGAGTCAGACGGTGCAGTGTGAGTCAGACGGTGCAGTGTGGCTCAGACGGTGCAGTGTGAGTCAGACGGTGCAGTGTGAGCCAGACGGTGCAGTGTGAGCCAGACGGTGCAGTGTGGCTCAGACGGTGCATTGTGAGTCAGACGGTGCAGTGTGACTCAGACGGTGCAGTGTGAGTCAGACGGTGCAGTGTGAGCCAGACGGTGCAGTGTGGCTCAGACGGTGCATTGTGAGTCAGACGGTGCAGTGTGACTCAGACGGTGCAGTGTGACTCAGACGGTGCAGTGTGAGTCAGACGGTGCAGTGTGGCTCAGACGGTGCAGTGTGAGTCAGACGGTGCAGTGTGGCTCAGACGGTGCAGTGTGGCTCAGACGGTGCAGTGTGTGTCAGACGGTGCAGTGTGAGTCAGACGGTGCAGTGTGGCTCAGACGGTGCAGTGTGGCTCAGGCGGTGCAGTGTGTGTCAGACGGTGCAGTGTGAGTCAGACGGTGCAGTGTGGCTCAGACGGTGCAGTGTGTGTCAGACGGTGCAGTGTGGCTCAGACAGTGAAGTTTGAGTCAGACGGTGCAATGTGAGTCAGACGGTGCAGTGTGGCTCAGACGGTGCCGTGTGAGTCAGACGGTGCAGTGTGGCTCAGACGGTGCAGTGTGGCTCAGACGGTGAAGTGTGAGCCAGACGGTGCAGTGTGGCTCAGACGGTGAAGTGTGAGTCAGACGGTGCAGCGTGAGTCAGACGGTGCAGTGTGAGTCAGACAGTGCAGTGTGGCTCCGATGGCGTATGTTCACCTTTGGGTTTCAGTCCACAGATAAGCTCAAGTTTTCCTATTCACCGTTCTGCCTACATTGTTGTCCAGATATCCAACTTAGGATCCAAGCTTTGTTTTACTTTTTCATGGAATTTGGGCCTCGCTGTCTGGCAGCATTTATTGCCAATCTCTCATTGAGTTCTTTGAGAAGGTGACCAAAGAGGTGGATGAGGGTAAAACGGTTGATGTGGTGTATATGGATTTCAGCAAAGCATTTGATAAGGTTCCCCACAGTAAGCTATTGCAG
The DNA here is from genome assembly GCF_964213995.1 of Mustelus asterias. Lineage (NCBI taxonomy): Eukaryota > Metazoa > Chordata > Chondrichthyes > Carcharhiniformes > Triakidae > Mustelus > Mustelus asterias. Next base: position 3,982,508 of record NC_135811.1, on the reverse strand, counting down.
AAGATACGGAGGCATGGGATTGAGGGTGCATTTAGTGGTTTGGATCAGGAATTGGCTAGCTGTAAGAAAACAGAGGGTGGTAGTTGATGGGAAATATTCATCCTGGAGTTCAGTTACGAGTGGTGTACCGCAAGGATCTGTTTTGGGGCCACTGCTGTTTGTCATTTTCATAAATGACCTGGATGAGGGCGTAGAAGGATGGATTAGTAAATTTGCGGATGACACTAAAGTCGGTGGAGTTGTGGACAGTGCGGAGAGAAGTGGCAGGTTACAGAGGGACATAGATAAGCTGCAGAGCTGGGCTGAGAGGTGGCAAATGGAGTTTAATGCGGAAAAGTGTGAGGTGATTCACTTTGGAAGGAGTAACAGGAATACAGAGTACTGGGCTAATGGTAAGATACTTGGTAGTGTGGATGAACAGAGGGATCTGGGTGTCCATGTGCATAGATCCCTGAAAGTTGTCACCCAGCTTGATAGGGTTGTTAAGAAGGCATACGGTGTAATAGCTTTTATTGGTAGAGGTATTGAGTTTCGGAGCCATGAGGTCATGCTGCAACTGTACAAAACTCTGGTGCGGCCGCATTTGGAGTATTGCGTACAGTTCTGGTCGCCGCAGAAAGATGTGGAAGCGTTGGAAAGGGTGCAGAGGAGATTTACCAGGATGTTGCCTGGTATGGTGGGAAGATCGTATGAGGAAAGGCTGAGGGACTTGAGGTTGTTTTCGTTAGAGAGAAGAAGGTTAAGAGGTGACTTAATAGAGGCATACAAGATGATCAGAGGATTAGATAGGGTGGATAGTGAGAGCCTTTTTCCTCGGATGGTGATGGCTAACACAAGGGGACATAGCTTTAAATTGAGGGGTGAGAGATATAGGACAGATGTTAGAGGTAGGTTCTTTACTCAGAGAGTAGTAAGGGCGTGGAATGCCCTGCCTGCAGCAGTAATGGACTCGTCAACATTAAGAGCATTCAGATGGTTATTGGATAAACATATGGATGATATTGGAATAGTGTAGATTAGAGGGGTTTAGATTGATTTCATTGGTCGGCGCAACATCGAGGGCCGAAGGGCCTGTACTGCGCTGTAATGTTCTATGTTCTATGTCTTTGATCTGAGTGTCTTGCACGGACATTTCAGAGGGCAGTTGAGAGTTAACCACATTGCTGTGGCTCTGGAGTCACATGTAGACCAGACCATAAGGATAGCGGATTTCGTTCCCTAAAGGACATTAGTGAACCAAATAGGTTTTTACAACAGTCAATGGGAGTTTCATGGTCACCGTTACTGAGACTAGCTTTATGTTCCAGATTTATTTATCAAATTTAAATTCCACCACCGAGCATGGTGGGATTTGAACCCGGGTCCATGAGACAATTCATCTGGGCCTCTGGATTAATACTCCAGTGAGCGTTACACAGCACCACCATCTCCACCTCAGCAAAGATCACGTTTCAGCCCAATCCACGGATAGTGCCTCGGCTGAATCGTACATTCAGAAACATTTCAAACGTAACATTGATTTGCATTCCACAGAAACATTTAGTAAATAAGATTTTTTCTGGACTTACACACAAATGCTTGTGGGATACTCACGTTTTTAATTATATCTGAAGATTTTGTGTGGAGAAATGTTTGTGCAGAATTCACATGCGATAAAGTAGCATTCACGTTTTCCTGGAAGAATGTGTCGAAATATGGTTAGGATAAACAGTCACAGTGTGGAACAACATCACAGCATGTAACACACTAACTATATAACACAGTCACAGTGTGTAACACAGTCACAGTGTGTAACACAGTCACAGTCTGAAACACAGTCACAGTGTGTAACACAGACACAGTGTGTAACACAGACACAGCGTGTAACACGGTCACAGCGTGTAACACAGTCACAGTGTGTAACACAGTCACAGTGTGTAACACAGTCACGGTATAACACAGTCACAGTGTGTAACACAGTCACAGTGTAACACAGTGTGTAACATAGTCACAGCGTGTAACACGGTCACAGTGTGTAACACAGTCACAGTCTGTAACACAGTCACGGTATAACACAGTCACAGTGTGTAACACAGTCACAGTGTGTAACACAGTCACAGTGTAACACAGTGTGTAACATAGTCACAGCGTGTAACACGGTCACAGTGTGTAACACAGTCACAGTGTGTAACACAGTCACAGTGTAACACAGTGTGTAACATAGTCACAGCGTGTAACACGGTCACAGTGTGTAACACAGTCACAGTCTGTAACACAGTCACGGTATAACACAGTCACAGTGTGTAACACAGTCACAGTGTGTAACACAGTCACAGTGTAACACAGTGTGTAACATAGTCACAGCGTGTAACACGGTCACAGTGTGTAACACAGTCACAGTGTGTAACACAGTCACAGTGTAACACAGTGTGTAACATAGTCACAGCGTGTAACACGGTCACAGTGTGTAACACAGTCACAGTCTGTAACACAGTCACGGTATAACACAGTCACAGTGTGTAACACAGTCACAGTCTGTAACACAGTCACGGTATAACACAGTCACAGTGTGTAACACAGTCACAGTGTGTAACACGGTCACAGTGTGTAACACAGTCACAGTCTGTAACACAGTCACGGTATAACACAGTCACAGTGTGTAACACAGTCACAGTCTGTAACACAGACACAGTGTGTAACACAGTCACAGTGTGTAACACAGTCACAGTCTGTAACACAGTCACGGTATAACACAGTCACAGTGTGTAACACAGTCACAGTCTGTAACACAGACACAGTGTGTAACACAGTCACAGTGTGTAACACAGTCACAGTCTGTAACACAGTCACAGTCTGTAACACAGTCACGGTATAACATAGTCACAGTGTGTAACACAGTCACAGTGTGTAACACAGTCACAGTCTGTAACACAGTCACAGCGTGTAACACAGTCACAGTCTGTAACACAGTCACGGTATAACATAGTCACAGTGTGTAACACAGTCACAGTCTGTAACACAGTCACAGTCTGTAACACAGTCACGGTATAACATAGTCACAGTGTGTAACACAGTCACAGTCTGTAACACAGTCACAGTCTGTAACACAGTCACGGTATAACATAGTCACAGTGTGTAACACAGTCACAGTGTGTAACACAGTCACAGTGTGTAACACAGTCACAGTCTGTAACACAGTCACGGTATAACACAGTCACAGTGTGTAACACAGTCACAGTCTGTAACACAGACACAGTGTGTAACACAGTCACAGTCTGTAACACAGTCACAGTCTGTAACACAGTCACGGTATAACATAGTCACAGTGTGTAACACAGTCACAGTGTGTAACACAGTCACAGTGTAACACAGTGTGTAACATAGTCACAGCGTGTAACACAGTCACAGTGTGTAACACAGACACAGTGTGTAACACGGTCACAGTGTGTAACACAGTCACAGTCTGTAACACAGTCACGGTATAACATAGTCACAGTGTGTAACACAGTCACAGTGTGTAACACAGTCACAGTGTAACACAGTGTGTAACATAGTCACAGCGTGTAACACGGTCACAGTGTGTAACACAGTCACAGTGTGTAACACAGTCACGGTATAACACAGTCACAGTGTGTAACACAGTCACAGTGTAACACAGTGTGTAACATAGTCACAGCGTGTAACACGGTCACAGTGTGTAACACAGTCACAGTCTGTAACACAGTCACGGTATAACACAGTCACAGTGTGTAACACAGTCACAGTGTGTAACACAGTCACAGTGTAACACAGTGTGTAACATAGTCACAGCGTGTAACACGGTCACAGTGTGTAACACAGTCACAGTGTGTAACACAGTCACAGTGTAACACAGTGTGTAACATAGTCACAGCGTGTAACACGGTCACAGTGTGTAACACAGTCACAGTGTGTAACACAGTCACGGTATAACACAGTCACAGTGTGTAACACAGTCACAGTGGAACACAGTGTGTAACACAGTCACAGTCTGTAACACAGTCACAGCGTGTAACACAGTCACAGTGTAACACAGTCACAGTGTGTAACACAGTCACAGCGTGTAACACAGTCACAGTCTGTAACACAGTCACAGTCTGTAACACAGTCACAGCGTGTAACACAGTCACAGTGTGTAACACAGTCACAGTGTGTAACACAGTCACAGCGTGTAACACAGTCACAGCATGTAACACAGTCACAGTGTGTAACACAGTCACAGCGTGCAACACAGTCACAGCGTGTAACACAGTCACAGCGTGTAACACAGTCACAGTCTGTAACACAGTCACAGTCTGTAACACAGTCACAGCGTGTAACACAGTCACAGTGTGTAACACAGTCACAGCGTGTAACACAGTCACAGCGTGTAACACAGTCACAGCGTGTAACACAGTCACAGCGTGTAACACAGTCACAGCGTGTAACACAGTCACAGCGTGTAACACAGTCACAGCGTGTAACACAGTCACAGCGTGTAACACAGTCACAGCGTGTAACACAGTCACAGCGTGTAACACAGTCACAGCGTGTAACACAGTCACAGCGTGTAACACAGACACAGTGTGTAACGCAGTCACAGCGTGTAACACAGTCACAGCGTGTAACACGGTCACAGTGTGTAACACCATCACAGTGTGTAACACAGTCACAGTGTGTAACACAGACACAGTGTGTAACACAGTCACAGTGTGTAACACAGTCACAGTGTGTAACACAGTCACAGTGTGTAACACAGACACAGTGTGTAACACAGTCACAGTGTGTAACACAGACACAGTGTGTAACACAGTCACAGTGTGTAACACAGTCACAGTGTGTAACACAGACACAGTGTGTAACACAGTCACAGCGTGTAACACAGTCACAGTCTGTAACACAGTCACAGCGTGTAACACAGTCACAGTGTGTAACACAGTCACAGCGTGTAACACAGTCACAGTGTGTAACACAGTCACAGCGTGTAACACAGTCACAGTCTGTAATACAGTCACAGCGTGTAACACAGTCACAGTCTGAAACACAGTCACAGTGTGTAACACAGACACAGTGTGTAACACAGACACAGCGTGTAACACGGTCACAGTGTGTAACACCATCACAGTGTGTAACACAGTCACAGTGTGTAACACAGACACAGTGTGTAACACCGTCACAGTGTGTAACACAGTCACAGTATAACACAGTCACAGTGTGTAACACAGTCACAGTGTAACACAGCGTGTAACACAGTCACAGTGTGTAACACAGACACAGCGTGTAACACAGTCACAGCGTGTAACACAGTCACAGTCTGTAACACAGTCACAGTGTGTAACACAGTCACAGCGTGTAACACAGTCACAGTGTGTAACACAGTCACAGTCTGAAACACAGTCACGGTATAACACAGTCACAGTGTGTAACACAGTCACAGTGTAACACAGTGTGTAACACAGTCACAGCATGTAACACAGACACAGTGTAACACAGTCACAGTCTGTAACACAGTCACAGTGTGTAACACAGACACAGCGTGTAACACAGTCACAGCGTGTAACACAGTCACAGTCTGTAACACAGTCACAGTGTGTAACACAGTCACAGCGTGTAACACAGTCACAGTGTGTAACACAGTCACAGTCTGAAACACAGTCACAGTCTGAAACACAGTCACAGTGTAACACAGTGTGTAACACAGTCACAGTGTGTAACACAGACACAGTGTGTAACACAGACACAGCGTGTAACACAGTGCGTAACACAGTCACAGTGTGTAACACAGACACAGTGTGTAACACAGTCACAGTGTGTAACACAGTCACAGTGTGTAACACAGACACAATCTGAAACACAGTCACGGTATAACACAGTCACAGTCTGTAAAACAGTCACAGTGTGTAACACAGTCACAGCGTGTAACACAGTCACAGCGTGTAACACAGTCACAGCGTGTAACACAGTCACAGTGTGTAACACAGTCACAGTGTGTAACACAGTCACAGCGTGTAACACAGTCACAGTGTGTAACACAGTCACAGTCTGTAACACAGTCACAGTGTGTAACACAGTCACAGCGTGTAACACAGTCACAGTGTGTAACACAGTCACAGTGTGTAACACAGTCACAGCGTGTAACACAGTCACAGCGTGTAACACAGTCACAGTGTGTAACACAGTCACAGTCTGTAACACAGTCACAGTGTGTAACACAGACACAGCGTGTAACACAGTCACAGCGTGTAACACAGTCACAGTCTGTAACACAGTCACAGTGTGTAACACAGTCACAGCGTGTAACACAGTCACAGTGTGTAACACAGTCACAGTCTGAAACACAGTCACAGTCTGAAACACAGTCACACTGTAACACAGTGTGTAACACAGTCACAGTGTGTAACACAGACACAGTGTGTAACACAGACACAGCGTGTAACACAGTGCGTAACACAGTCACAGTGTGTAACACAGACACAGTGTGTAACACAGTCACAGTGTGTAACACAGTCACAGTGTGTAACACAGTCACAGTCTGTAACACAGTCACAGTCTGAAACACAGTCACGGTATAACACAGTCACAGTCTGTAACACAGTCACAGTGTGTAACACAGTCACAGCGTGTAACACAGTCACAGCGTGTAACACAGTCACAGCGTGTAACACAGTCACAGTGTGTAACACAGTCACAGCGTGTAACACAGTCACAGCGTGTAACACAGTCACAGTGTGTAACACAGTCACAGTCTGTAACACAGTCACAGTGTGTAACACAGTCACAGCGTGTAACACAGTCACAGTGTGTAACACAGTCACAGTGTGTAACACAGTCACAGCGTGTAACACAGTCACAGCGTGTAACACAGTCACAGTGTGTAACACAGTCACAGCGTGTAACACAGTCACAGTGTGTAACGCAGTCACAGTCTGTAACACAGTCACAGTCTGTAACACAGTCACAGCGTGTAACACAGTCACAGCGTGTAACACAGTCACAGTCTGAAACACAGTCACAGTGTGTAACACAGACACAGTGTGTAACACAGACACAGCGTGTAACACGGTCACAGTGTGTAACACCGTCACAGTGTGTAACACAGTCACAGTGTGTAACACAGACACAGTGTGTAACACCGTCACAGTGTGTAACACAGTCACAGTATAACACAGTCACAGTGTGTAACACAGTCACAGTGTAACACAGCGTGTAACACAGTCACAGTGTGTAACACAGACACAGCGTGTAACACAGTCACAGCGTGTAACACAGTCACAGTCTGTAACACAGTCACAGTGTGTAACACAGTCACAGCGTGTAACACAGTCACAGTGTGTAACACAGTCACAGTCTGAAACACAGTCACAGTCTGAAACACAGTCACAGTGTGTAACACAGTCACAGTGTAACACAGTGTGTAACACAGTCACAGCATGTAACACAGACACAGTGTAACACAGTCACAGTCTGTAACACAGTCACAGTGTGTAACACAGTCACAGTCTGAAACACAGTCACAGTGTAACACAGTGTGTAACACAGTCACAGTGTGTAACACAGACACAGTGTGTAACACAGACACAGCGTGTAACACAGTGCGTAACACAGTCACAGTGTGTAACAGAGACACAGTGTGTAACACAGTCACAGTGTGTAACACAGTCACAGTGTGTAACACAGACACAATCTGAAACACAGTCACGGTATAACACAGTCACAGTCTGTAACACAGTCACAGTGTGTAACACAGACACAGCGTGTAACACAGTGTGTAACACAGTCACAGTCTGAAACGCAGTCACAGTGTAACACAGTGTGTAACACAGTCACAGCGTGTAACACAGACACAGCGTGTAACACAGACACAGCGTGTAACACAGTGTGTAACACAGTCACAGTCTGAAACGCAGTCACAGTGTAACACAGTCTGTAACACAGTCACAGTGTGTAACACAGACACAGCGTGTAACACAGTGTGTAACACAGTCACAGTCTGAAACGCAGTCACAGTGTAACACAGTGTGTAACACAAACACAGCGTGTAAAACAGACACAGCGTGTAACACAGTGCGTAACACAGTCACAGTGTGTAACACAGACACAGTGTGTAACACAGTCACAGTGTAACACAGTGTGTAACATAACACAGACACAGTGTGTAACACAGTCACAGTGTGTAACACAGTCACAGTGTGTAACACAGACACAGTGTGTACCACAGTCACAGTGTAACACAGTGTGTAACACAGTCACACCGTGTAACACAGTCACAGTCTGAAACACAGTCACAGTGTGTAACACTAACACAGTCACAGTGTGTAACCCAGTCACAGCGTGTAACACAGTCACAGTGTAACATAGTCACAGTGTGTAACACAGTCACAGCGTGTAACACAGTCACAGCGTGTAACACAGTCACAGCGTGTAACACAGTCACAGTGTAACACAGACACAGTGTGTAACACAGTCACAGCGCGTAACACAGTCACAGCATGTAACACAGACACAGTGTGTAACACAGTCACAGCGTGTAACACAGTCACAGTGTAACACAGACACAGTGTGTAACACAGTCACAGTGTGTAACCGAGTCACAGTGTGTAACACAGTCACAGCGCGTAACACAGTCACAGCATGTAACACAGACACAGTGTGTAATACAGACACAGTGTGTAACACAGTCACAGCGTGTAACACAGTCACAGTGTGTAACACAGTCACAGTGTAACACAGTGTGTAACACAGTCACAGCGCGTAACACAGTCACAGCGTGTAACACAGTCACAGCGTGTAACACAATCACTGTGTAACACAGTGTGTAACACAGTCACAGCGTGTAACACAGACACAGTGTAACACAGTCACAGCGTGTAACACAGACACAGTGTGTAACACAGTCACAGTGTGTAACACAGTCACAGTCTGTAACACAATCACAGTGTGTAACACAGACACAGTTTGTAACACAGTCACAGTGTGTAACACAGACACAGTGTGTAACACAGTCACAGTGTGTAACCGAGTCACAGTGTAACACAGTGTGTAACACAGTCGCAGTGTGTAACACAGACATAGTGTGTAACACAGTCACAGTGTGTAACACAGTCACAGTCTGAAACACAGTCACAGTGTAACACAGTGTGTAACACAGTCACAGTGTGTAACACAGTCACAGTGCAACACAGTTACAGTCTGTAACACAGTCACAGTGTGTAACACAGTCACAGTGTAACACAGTGTGTAACACAGTCACAGCGTGTAACACAGTCACAGTCTGAAACACAGTCACAGTGTAACACAGTGTGTAACACAGTCACAGTGTGTAACACAGTCACAGTGCAACACAGTTACAGTCTGTAACACAGACACAGCGTGTAACACAGTCACAGTGTGTAACACAGTCACAGTGCAACACAGTTACAGTCTGTAACACAGTCACAGTGTGTAACACAGTCACAGTGTGTAACACAGACACAGCGTGTAACACAGACATAGTGTGTAACACAGTCACAGTGTGTAACACAGACACAGTGTGTAACACAGTCACAGCGTTTAACACAGTCACAGTCTGAAACACAGTCACAGTGTGTAACACAGACACCGTGTAACACAGTCACAGTCTGAAACACAGTCACAGTGTTACACAGTCACTGTGTGTAACACAGTCACAGTGTGACACAGACACAGTGTGTAACACAGTCACAGTGTAACACAGACACAGTGTGTAACACAGTCACAGTGTAACACAGACACAGCGTGTAACACAGACACAGTGTAACACAGACACAGTGTGTAACACAGTCACAGTGTGTATCACAGACACAGTGTGTAACACAGACACAGTGTAACACAGTCAGTGTGTAACACAGTCACAGTGTAACACAGACACAGTGTGTAACACAGTCACAGTGTAACACAGACACAGCGTGTAACACAGTCACAGTGTGTAACCGAGTCACAGTGTAACACAGTGTGTAACACAGACATAGTGTGTAACACAGTCACAGTGTGTAACACAGACACAGTATGTAACACAGTCACAGTGTAACACAGTGTGTAACACAGTCACAGTGTAACACAGTGTGTAACACAGTCACAGCGTGTAACACAGTCACAGTCTGAAACACAGTCACAGTGTAACACAGTGTGTAACACAGTCACAGTGTGTAACACAGTCACAGTGCAACACAGTTACAGTCTGTAACACAGTCACAGTGTGTAACACAGTCACAGTGTGTAACACAGACACAGCGTGTAACACAGACATAGTGTGTAACACAGTCACAGTGTGTAACACAGACACAGTGTGTAACACAGTCACAGCGTTTAACACAGTCACAGTCTGAAACACAGTCACAGTGTGTAACACAGACACCGTGTAACACAGTCACAGTCTGAAACACAGTCACAGTGTGTAACACAGACACCGTGTAACACAGTCACAGTCTGAAACACAGTCACAGTGTTACACAGTCACTGTGTGTAACACAGTCACAGTGTAACACAGACACAGTGTGTAACACAGTCACAGTGTAACACAGACACAGTGTGTAACACAGTCACAGTGTAACACAGACACAGCGTGTAACACAGACACAGTGTAACACAGACACAGCGTGTAACACAGTCACAGTGTAACACAGACACAGTGTGTAACACAGTCACAGTGTGTATCACAGACACAGTGTGTAACACAGACACAGTGTAACACAGTCAGTGTGTGACACAGTCACAGTGTAACACAGACACAGTGTGTAACACAGTCACAGTGTAACACAGACACAGTGTGTAACACAGACACAGTGTAACACAGTCACAGTGTGTAACACAGTCACAGTGTGTAACAGTCACAGTGTAACACAGACACAGCGTGTAACACAGACACAGTGTAACACAGTCACAGTGTGTAACACAGTCACAGTGTAACACAGACACAGTGTAACACAGACACAGCGTGTAACACAGACACAGTGTAACACAGTCACAGTGTGTAACACAGTCACAGTGTAACACAGACACAGCGTGTAACACAGACACAGTGTAACACAGTCACAGTGTGTAACACAGTCACAGTGTAACACAGACATAGCGTGTAACACAGTCACAGTGTAACACAGACACAGCGTGTAACACAGACACAGTGTAACACAGTCACAGCGTGTAACACAGTCACAGTGTAACACAGACACAGCGTGTAACACAGACACAGTGTAACACAGACACAGTGTGTAACACAGTCACAGTCTGTAACACAATCACAGTGTGTAACACAGACACAGTTTGTAACACAGTCACAGCGTGTAACACAGTCACAGTGTAACACAAACACAGCGTGTAACACAGACACAGTGTAACACAGTCACAGCGTGTAACACAGTCACAGTGTAACACAGACACGGCGTGTAACACAGACACAGTGTAACACAGACACAGTGTGTAACACAGTCACAGTCTGTAACACAGTCACAGCGTGTAACACAGACACAGTGTAACACAGACACAGCGTGTAACACAGACACAGTGTAACACAGTCACAGCGTGTAACACAGTCACAGTGTAACACAGACAAAACGTGTAACACAGTCACAGTGTAACACAGTCACAGTGTAACACAGTCACAGTGTAACACAGACACAGCGTGTAACACAGACACAGCGTGTAACACAGTCACAGCGTGTAACACAGTCACAGCGTGTAACACAGTCACAGCGTGTAACACAGTCACGTTGGATATAACAACAAGTTTACATCAATATATAATGTTCTAACAACAACAATATGATCTCAATGATTCAGAGTGCTCTCACCACTGGAAATAAGGAAATGAATTCCAATTATTTCGAGCTCTGGTTAGACCAGTCCTTGCGAACTCTGCCCAGTTCTTTTGACTGGGGGCATCCAGCTGTGGAGGCAGTGCCAGGAATAGTTATAAGAGCCTGAGTCGCTGTGACAACATACACTTTTAGCTGCATGTTGTAACCTGGAGCTGTGGATAATGAGGGAGAAGCTGCAACTTATTTCCATCACTCGGCTGAACAGGAATATCTCCCGCTCTCACCGCCTGTCATTGGCGTGTGTTAGAAGGCTTTATAAATTGATAGCTGTTTGGCCACATTCTGAACGCACCGTCCTCGACCATCATGTTCTGGAGTGGAAGTGAACATGAGGCAGGGACACTACCCACCGCGGCACATGATCTCTACATTCAAGACATGCCTGGGAAATTACTGCAAACTAAATTTCGATATAGGAATGGGGTAAAAGGTGAAATATGGGCATTTTTATCAGGAGATTCCTCTTGATATAAAAGTTGATCGATGTGTGGAAGTATCTGCCCAGCGGGATCCTGGAATCCTTTCACAAACATTTGAAATGTCAGGGCTGGGCAGTCTGGATTGATGAATGGGCTGAATGATGTCCTTTAAACATCTTGTGATTATGTAATTTAACAATATCGTTGTCATAGGGTATCTAAGAATGAAGTCCAGATCACCCATGTGATGTTGCAGCTTGATGATTCAGCTCAGCGTCTGCTCATGTCTGATCATCTCAAACTACACATTTCACTGATTGACAGCTCTGGCCTCGAGCTATCAGAGAACAGGAGTTAGATCAAGGAGCAACATCTGTAAAGCAGTCACAGAAATAGTTTCAAACAAATTGTGCACCTCAATCTGTGAAGTCTTTGCCTGAAGATTCTCAATGTTTTCTTTCAACTTTCCCTGTTAAACCAAAAATCAAACAGTCAACAAAATCCATCACTTTCCCTTTCTAACATAGAGAAACATAGAAACACAGAAAAACTACAGCACAAAACAGGCCCTTCGGCCCCACAAGTTGTGCCGAACATATCCCTACCTTTTAGGCCTACCTCTAACCCTCCATCCTATTAAGTCCCATGTACTCATCCAGGAGTCTCTTAAAAGACCCTATTGAGTTTGCCTCCACCACCACTGACGGCAGCCGATTCCACTCGCCCACCACCCTCTGTATGAAAAACCTCCCCCTAACATTTCCCCTGTACCTACCCCCCAGCACCTTAAACCGGTGTCCTCTCGTAGCAGCCATTTCCACCCTGGGAAAAAGCCTCTGAGAGTCCACCCGATCTATACCTCTCAACATCTTATATACCTCTATTAGGTCTCCTCTCATCCTACGTCTCTCCAAGGAGAAAAGACCGAGCTCCCTCAGCCTATCCTCATAAGGCATGCCACTCAATCCAGGCAACATCCTTGTAAATCTCCTCTGCACCCTTTCAATCTTTTCCACATCCTTCGTGTAATGAGGCGACCAGAACTGAGCACAGTACTCCAAGTGGGGTCTGATGAGGAGGGAGAATGAAGCAGACATGATCAAGTGTGAGACTATGGAACTCACTTCCAAGGGGAGTGATTGAGATGAATAGATCCATAGAAACCAGAGAATGAAATGAGGGCGAAAGGTATAGAATATATTAATGAAGTGAGATGAAATAAGTTAGGGTCAGCCTTGTGTGGAACACAAACATAGCACAGATGAGTGGGGCCAAATGGTCTGTTTCTGTGCTGTAAATTCTATGTAAATAGGTTCAAAAGGCAATTGCGGCACTTTTTATGAATAAAAACCAGTATAATTCAAGCATCAGAAATCAGAATTTAAACACATGTAGAGAGAAAAGAGGAGCTAATGTTTTGGATGTACTGAAGGGTGGGTGAAGGTGGTATGGGTCACTCAAGGATGCCGAGTTGCTATGGCAACATGGACTTTTACGGGCATGTTGTAGTCTGGAGCTACAGGCCGTGTTTCAGCATCTACGCGAGTCACGGGCACAAATCCCGTAACAGCTGCTAAATCTCCTGAGAGGCCCAAAATGACATTTGCACCTGTGAGATTTCGGTTTGGGATCTTCTCTGCTCCCCTCTGATGACATGACCAAGTTCACACCAGGAAGGGCGTGAGCCTGATTAGCATACGTCATAACAAATTTGAATTGAATGATAGGGTTTAACACAGCAGTGCAGGGATAAGTGTGGACCTCTTGGGTCTAATAAGCATAGAGTCCATACAGTGCCGAAGGAGGCCATTCGGCCCATCAAGCCTGCACTGACAACAATCCCACCCAGGCCCTATCTCCTTAACCTCACATGTTTACCCTGCTAATCCCCCTGACACTAAGGGGCAATTTAGCATGGCCAACCCACCTAACCCGCACATCTTTGGAGTGTGGGATGAAATGGGAGCACCCGGAAGAAACCCACGCAGACACGGGGAGAATGTGCAAACTCCACACTGTCACCCAAGGTTGGAATTGAACCCGGATCCCTGGCACTGTGAGGCAGCAGTGCTAACCCCTGCACCATCCGTTTTTCTGCCTAAGCAATCCAGTCTGAGACAGATTTCCCATGTTGAAGTAACTGTGCTGTGATTGTGATGTAAATATGTGCACACATCCAGCATTAACACTTACAATGTTTGGCACCATGTTGTTCTGGATCCAATTGTTCAATTCCTTCAGGCTTGCTGCATTTCTGCTGAGATCAGTTTTGATTGGGTCTGACTGTAATACAATGGACATGTGTGTGAACAGAGTATCTGGTGACAGTTATGTGATGGAGTTTGACCTCATAAGAGTGAGCACTCATTAGCATTGGGAATTAGATGTTTTCACATAAATCCCATCTTCCCGATCAAACACTCCCTGGTCAGGTACAGCCTGGGTTTGATACAATCTCACACACTCTCAGGATCTGGGCATTGCTGAAGCAGCTGTGTGAAGGGGCTGGTCGCTCTTTAACCACTGCTAATGGTTTGGTAGAATTGAGTGTACCAAATACACGGCTATCTCCACATATACACTGCAAACAAATATCCCAAGAAATTTCGTCACTTTATTTCCCACATCTCGCAGCCCAGCTCCGTATTCCCATTATTGGCCATAATACAGGTTGGATTTTATGCGCCTGGACAGTGGGTTTGAAGATGGTGGTGTGGGACAGGGGGAGGGTGAGGAGGGGCTTGTAAAATGCAGCTTGTGCCCTGCCCTAACCCTACCTGCTCACCCCCCATCAACTTACCAGCCCCTGACATTCCTAACCCCCAACTGCCCGCCCCCTGAACTGCCCGCCTCGCCTGACCTTCCCACCCCGACCTTCCCACCCCGACCTGCCCACCCACTAACCTGCCCGACCCCTGACCTGCCCGACCCCTGACCTGCCTGCCCTTGACCTGCCTGACACCTGACCTGCCCACCCCCTGACCTGCCCGCCCCTGACCTGCCTGCCCTTGACCTGCCCGACCCCTGACCTGCCCTTGACCTGCCCGTCCCCTGACCTGGCTGCCCCCTGACCTCCCTGCCCCATGACCTCCGCGCCCCTTGACCTCCCCGCCCCTGACCTCCCCGCCCCGACCTCCCCGCCCCGACCTCTCCGCCCACTGACCTCCTCGCCCCTGACCTCCCTACCACCTGACCTCCCTGCTCCCTGACCTATCCGCCACCCCTGACCTGCCCGCTACTGACCTGCCCACCCACTGACCTGCCCGCCCCCTGACCTCCCCGCCCTCTGACCTCCCCACCCTCTGACCTCCCCGACCCCTGACCTGCCCGCCCCTGACCTCCCCGCCCCCTGACTTGCCCACCTGCTGACCTGCCTGACCCCCTGACCTGCCCAACCCCTGACCTACCTAACCCCTGACCTACTCTGCTCCAATTTTAAACTGTTGGGGTTGCGAACCGCTAACTATCTGACTGATCAGTATCTATGAAGGTGGGACATCGTCTCAATATAGGGGCGGAACAAAGAACAAAGAACAGTACAGCACAGGAAACAGGCCCTTCGGCCCTCCAAGCCTGTGCCACTCCTTGGTCCAACTAGACCAATCGTTTGTATCCCTCCATTCCCAGGCTGCTCATGTGACTATCCAGGTAAGTCTTAAACGATGTCAGCGTGCCTGCCTCCGCCACCCTACTTGGCAGCGCATTCCAGGCCCCCACCACCCTCTGTGTAAAAAACGTCCCTCTGATATCTGAGTTATACTTCGCCCCTCTCACCTTGAGCCCGTGACCCCTCGTGATCGTCACCTCCGACCTGGGAAAAAGCTTCCCACTGTTCACCCTATCTATACCCTTCATAATCTTGTGATCTCCCCTCATTCTCCGTCTTTCCAAGGAGAACAACCCCAGTCTACCCAATCTCTCCTCATAGCTAAGACCCTCCATACCAGGCAACATCCTGGTAAACCTTCTCTGCACTCTCTCTAACGCCTCCCCGTCCTTCTGGTAGTGCGGCGACCAGAACTGGACGCAGTACTCCAAATATGGCCTAACCAGCGTTCTATACAGCTGCATCATCAGACTCCAGCTTTTATACTCTATACCCCGTCCTATAAAGGCAAGCATACCATATGCCTTCTTCACCACCTTCTCCACCTGTGTTGCCACCTTCAAGGATTTGTGGACTTGCACACCTAGGTCCCTCTGTGTTTCTATACTCCTGATGACTCTGCCATTTATTGTATAACTCCTCCCTACATTATTTCTTCCAAAATGCATCACTTCGCATTTATCCGGATTAAACTCCATCTGCCACCTCTCCGCCCAATTTTCCAGCCTATCTATATCCTGCTGTATTGCCTGACAATGCTCTTCGCTATCCGCAAGTCCAGCCATCTTCGTGTCATCCGCAAACTTGCTGATTACACCAGTTACACCTTCTTCCAAATCATTTATATATATCACAAATAGCAGAGGTCCCAGTACAGAGCCCTGCGGAACACCACTGGTCACAGACCTCCAGCTGGAAAAAGACCCTTCGACCACTACCCTCTGTCTCCTATGGCCAAGCCAGTTCTCCACCCATCTAGCCACTTCTCCTTGTATCCCATGAGCCTTAACCTTCTTAACCAACCTGCCATGTGGGACTTTGTCAAATGCCTTACTGAAATCCATATAGACGACATCCATATAGGAACACCTGCCCTTAGCCAGTTCAGACAGTAGCGTAGCCAGCTGTCGTGTGGGCAGGCTCACCCTGCACCCCCACTGACTCTGCTGGGGGGTGCAGGAGGACAGCAGTCAAATGCAGCTCAATGTGTCGCTCCTTGCAGCAGTGGGGGGTGTAGGGGTGGGTTGAGGTGGGGTGGGGAATGACTGAACTGCCACATGGCTGCTGGTTCTCATATCGAGCCTAAGAGATTGCAGATTGACAAGCAGAATTCTACACTCCCCTTTCCACAGCTCTTTAAGTTGTAACTGATAATTTATATCCTGGGATGGAGACATTTCACATCATTTCACTTCATATTCATGCCGTTTCCTGGCAGCTGCCCTGTGGCATTGCCCGCTATGGATCACCGGTATCATTGTATTTTGCTGTGCTGTGCTCTGTGGCCTGTTGTTACTCCAGAATGTTTGACAAACAGGCCAATTGATGATGGATTTGTAAATTAAACAGTCCCATTTGGGGAATATATATATCTGGGATACCTCACGAATATAAACATAAGGTAAAAAGAGGTAAGATTTGCCTTTCTGTCGCATTATAACAATCTCTTCATCTGTCAAGAAGTATTACAGACAATTAAGTACTTTTTGAAGAGTCGTCACCCATTGCAATGTGGGAAAAACAACAGCCAGTTTGTGCACAGCGGGATCCCACAACCCGCATTGTGATGATGACGAGGTGACCTGTTCTTTGTGATGTCGATTGAGGGATATTGGCCAAAGCAGCAAGGAGAACTCCCCAGCTCTTCTTCAAACTAGTGCCCGGTAAACCCTACATCCAAGTGAGAAGACAGACAGGGGTTCGATTTAACGAAAGCTGGCACCACTGACACTGCTGCACTCCCTCAGTATTACACCGGGAAAGTCAGTCTGGATTTCATGCTCAGCTCTCTGGTGTGTGAGTTGAACCGGTATCGAGTCAGAAAAGAAATTCCGTCGTTATTTGTGGGTGTATTCTGGGGGTACTCTGTGGGAATGTGAAATGGGATTATTCAGTGGGAGATATTCTGTGGGGGTATTATTCTGTGGGGAAATTTTGTAGGGATATTCTCTGGAGATATTATTCTGTGAAAATATTCTGTGGGAATATTCTTTCTGGATTTTCTTGAGGTATTCATAGAATCCTACAGTGCAGAAGGAGGCCATTCGGCCCATCGAGCCTGCACCAACAACAATCCCACCCAGACCCTATCCCTGTAACCCCCACATATTTACCCTAGCGAGTCCCCTTGACACTAAGGGGCAATTTAGCATGGCCAATCCACCTAACCTTTGGACTGTGGGAGGAAACTGGAGCACTCAGAGGAAACTCACACAGACACGGGCAGGACGCACAACCTTCACACAGACAGAGGCCGGATTTGAATCCGGGTCCCTGGTGCTGTGAGGCAGCAGTGCTAACCACTGTGCCACCGTGCTGCCCAAAATCTGTATCCATCCCATGTGGGAGCACTTCAGTTGGACATTGGACTATCAGTACGTGTTCCAATCTCCAGAACTAACACACTGATGAAAATAAAAGTTGCCAAAATAATACGTAATTGGAAAGAGGACAGGAAGATGCGCTGCTCATGTTTCTGACCCGTGTTGATTGTTGATGGACTTACCACTTCCTTTGAGAGATTTTGTAGTTTCTCTGCAGTGTAAAGCAGTTCCCCCTGAATTAACGGCATTCTCAACTGAAAAATAGCAAGCGGAAGTTTATATTAATGATTTGGATGAGAATATAGGAGGCATGGTTAGTAAGTTTGTGGATGACACTAAAATTGGTGTAGAGGACAGTGAAGAGGGTTATCTAAGATTACAATGGGATCTTGATCAACTGGGCCAGTGGGCCGAGGAATGGCAGGTGGAGTTTAATTCAGGTAAATGCGAGGTGGTGCATTTTGATAAGACAAACCAGGGCAGGGCTGACACAGAGCTGCAGGTACACAGTTCCTTGAAAGTGGCGTCACAGGTAGCCATGGTGGTGATGAAGGCTTTTGGTACACTTGCCTCCATCGGTCAAAGCATTAAGTACAGGAGTTGGGACGTTGGGTTACAACTGTACAAGATATTGGTCAGGCCACATTTGGAGTACTGAACAATTCTGGTCATCCTGCTATAGAAAGGATGTTGTTAAACTGGAAGTACAAAAAAGATTCACAAGGATGTTACCAGGAGTATAAGGTTTGATTTATAAGGAGGGGCTGGAGAGGCTGGGACTTTTTTCCCTGGAGTGTAGGATGATGAGAGGTGACCTTATACAGGTTTATAAAATCATGAGGGGCAGAGATAAGGTGAATAGCCAAGGTCTTTTCCCCAGGGTAGGGGAGTCTAAAACTAGAGGGCACAGGTTTAAGGTGAGAGGGGAAAGATTTAAAAGGGACCCGAGGGGCAACTTTTTCACACAGAGGGTAGTGCGTGTGTGGAATGAGCTTCCAGGGGAGGTGGTGGAGGCGGGTACAATAGCAACATTTAAAATACATTTAGACAGGCACATGGAGGGGAAAGGTTCAAAGAGATATGGGCCAAACGCAGGCAAATAGGACTAGTTTGGTTTAGGAAACCTGGTCAGCATGGACAAGTTGGGCCGAAGGGCCTGTTTCCGTGCTGTGTATCTCTATGACTATAAACGGGCACAGCTGGAATCCAACCTGAAGTTATGATATATTAATTATATGTACAAGTTAAAATATATTTCCTCAGTGTTTCTCCCACTATGCCAACATAACTAAAGCCTCTGTAAATTGGGCATTAGTCAGTTCGGTTCAGATAACAATTCGCCAGCTTCATGATCACTTCTACTTTTCATTTTCCATTTCCATAACTTGTATGTTTGAATTCAAATTCTCAAACTGCCCGTGATGGGATTTAAATTGACGATCTGTGTATTCCTCAGATGACTCGTTCAGCAACAAAAGCCAATCCATCAAGAGAGAACCTACCTGCTTCGAGATGCTGGTAAAATTTAAATCATTGATCCCAGTCTTCAGCAAGTCATTCACAATCTTTTTGCCCTTGTCATTTAGTAATACAATCCCTGATAAATTGATATTCAGGCTATCAAATTCACTGGAGATGTCCCCTGTATACTGAGAAAAATTAAAACAATATTTAATTTTTTATTTTAGTTCAAATTGTTGGGTGAGTTATTGAACTTCAATAAAAGTGAAACAAAGTAATTCATGGAACAAAGTAATTCGATATGTTGGATGCAGGCCCAAAGCCCATGCACGTCCTCTATCATGGAATCTTCCCACACATTTAATCCCCCCTCCGACAGTCCAATCTAAATCAAACAAAAACAGAAAATGCTGCAAAATCTCAGCTGGTCTGGGAGCCTCTGTGGAGAGAGAATAGAGCTAATGGCTGAACAAAGGATTCTCGCTCCTCTATTCGTCCTCGATCCTCCATTCCTCCTCGATCCTCCATTCCTCCATTCCTCCTCAGCCTTATATCCTGCCCTGGATGTAGGAGATGAACAATGTGTGCCCCATGCCTGCCCCCCTTTCCCGTGCATCAACAGTAGAAATCCACAGGCCTCTCAGTTTTAGAACTGAGGTGAGGAGAAATTTCTCCACCCAGTGGGTGGTGAATGTGTGGAATTCACTCCCACAGAAAGTAGTTGAGGCCAAAGCGTTGTGTGATTTCAAGAAGAAATTAAATATAGCTCTTGGGGCTAAAGGAATCAAGGGGTATGGGGAGAAGAGAGGAATCAGGATATTGAATTTGATGATCAGCCATGATCAAAATGAATGGCAGTGCAGGCTGGAAGGGAGATCCTTTAATTGGCTCAATTGGCCTTTTGATTGATGAGCTGCCAGCAGTGAGGCACATCCGCCCGGTGTAATATCACCATGTGGGAGTGATGACGCTGTGAACCGCTCTTGGCATCATCACGCTCCATGTGACATGACATCAGGAACGCTGGCTGCTCGCATTGGCAACTTCCAATTCAGGCCCAGAAAACCAACCTAGCCCTAAACTAGACAGCAACCAGGAACAAGGACCCAGCAACCAGGAACAAGGATCCGGCAACCAGGAACAAGGATCCGGCAACAGGAACAAGGACCCGGTAACCAGGAACAAGGACCCGGTAACCAGGAACAAGGATCCGGCAACAGGAACAAGGACCCGGCAACAGAAACAAGGATCCGGCAACAGGAACAAGAACCCGGTGACCAGGAACAAGGGCCCAGCAACCAGGAGCAAGGACCCAGCAACCAGGAACGAGGACCCGGCAACCAGGAAGAAGGACCCGGCCTGCTGTATCTGACCCTAATGGAGCAGTAACTGTGATTAATCAACGTCACACAGAAACTACCATCTCCTGGTTCATTCACCATTTCAAGCAGCCATACTATCCACTGCCTGTTGGGACACTTTAAATATAGAAGGGAGAGAGTTTATGCAGCCTGCAGAGGGTTGTGGAGGCTTCATCGCTGAATATATTGGAGGCTGGGATAGACAGATTTTTGGTCTCTCAGGGAATCAGGGGATATGGGGATGGACAGGAAAATGGAACTGAGGCAGAAGATCAGCCATGATTGGTTTGAATGACAGAGGAGGCTCAAAGGGCTGAATGGTCTCCTCCTGTTATTTCCTATATTCATATGTTCAAAGGGTAGCTCCCCCTACAGTAACAAAGCCCAGACTCAGTCATTGTCCCACTGACGCTCAGTAGCAGCAGTGTGTACTATCTACAAGATGCACTGCAGCAATTCACCAAAGATCCTTAAACAGCATCTTCCAAACCCACGACCACTTCCATCTAGAAGGACAAGGGCAGCAGATAAATGGGAACACCACCACCTGCAAGTTCCCCTCCAAGCCACTCAGCATCCTGTCTTGGAAATATATCGCCGTTCCTTCCCTGTCGCTGGGTCAAAATCCTGGAATTCCCTCCCTAACGGCACTGTGGGTCAACCCACAGAACATGGACTGCAGCGATTCAAGAAGGCAGCTCACCACCACCTTCTCAAGGGCAACTAGGGATGGGCATTAAATGCTGGCCAGCCAGCGACAATCATGTCCCACGAATGAATTTAAAAAGGTATGCAAAAACTATTCCAAATAGATGTCAGATGAAATTCAGCATTAAGCAATGTTATTGAAACATCGATGTGGCAAACACATTGGCCGGAATTCTCCGGTCTTGTACGCCTTGCCAACACTGTCAACAAGAACAGAGGATTTGGCGCTCAGCCAAATCCCCATTGACTGCAGTAGGACTGGAGAACCCCAGCCGCGGGCGAGGATGGAGAATTCCAGCCACAATTTGGGATCCATTGGTTACTGACATACCTTACTCAGGTCCAAATATTCATCCAAATTGAAGGTCTGGCTCAGTTTCAGGACCTTCCAGACAGGCGTGTTGTTCTGGCAATCACTGTGTACAGAAAAGGAGCTGAGTGTGTGAGGGGGTCACCGAGAACTTGACAAAGCATACAGGATCCTGAGTGTTATAGACAGAGCCACAGGCTACAAGAGCCAGGGTGCTGTGCTAAACCTAACATCACGTTAATTCAATCCAAATGGAATATTGGCTGGAATTTTCTGGTCCCGTACGCCCCGTGACCGCTGCCAGCAAGAACAAAGAATTGGCACTCAGCCAAATCTCCTTTCATAGCAGCGGGAGTGGATAATCCCAGCCCCAGGTGAGGTCAGAGAATTCCAGCCATTATGTTCAGTGCTGGGAACAACACTTTAGGGCTAGAATTTGTGCACAGGCT
Source organism: Mustelus asterias (assembly GCF_964213995.1). NCBI lineage: Eukaryota > Metazoa > Chordata > Chondrichthyes > Carcharhiniformes > Triakidae > Mustelus > Mustelus asterias. The sequence continues at coordinate 3,959,843 of NC_135811.1, read as the reverse complement.
TCAAGTCCCTGTCATCAAGGTCAAATAGGGGTCAGGGCCCACACTCTGTGGGAAACAGTCACTCCCAGTTCTGATTTTCCCCAAATTGTCCAATTAATGGCTATAGGCTGTGCTCGCTATCCATTTAAGGACGACAGGTTGGCAAACAGGAGCTGTCCATCTTTGTCAAAACAGCAGACTTTCATTTTCAATGAGTGAGAGGGGGGAGAGGGGGAGAGAGGGGAGAGAGAGAGGGAGAGAGGGCACCCCATCATGGATGCATCCTCACGCTGGCTTGTCGATCTTTATATTAAAAAATGGACGCAGAGCCATCATTGTGAGGGGGGAGCTCACCCACAGGGCGCCCAGCAGTTTCAGCTGGATCCAGGCAGGCAGAGGAGGCCTTCCTTGGAACATTGCACCCCTCGCCTGCCACTGGGAAGCCAGGTCCACACAGCTCCATGTGGACACATTTGCCCCATATCCCTTAATACCCTTGACTTATGAAACTCCATCAATCTCAGATTTCCAATTGAAACAGCACCAAATGCCATTTTGGGTGGAGAGTTTGAAATCTCTATCACCCTGTGTGTATATAGAAATGTTCCCTAACCTCATCTGGAAAGGTATCACTAATTTATAAACTTTGCTCCAAAGTCTTACACTCCCTAAACCAGTGGCACGAGTTTCTCTCTCTCTATCCCCTCTCTTCCACTTAATATCTTAAAAACCTCAATCTAATTACCCCATAGAAATCATAGAATCATAGAAACCCTACAGTGCAGAAGGAGGCCATTCGGCCCATCGAGTCTGCACCGACCACAATCCCACCCAGGCCCTACCCCCACATATTTACCCACTAATCCCTCTAACCTACGCATCCCAGGACTCTAAGGGGCAATTTTTTTTTTTTTAACCTGGCCAATCAACCTAACCCGCACATCTTTGGACTGTGGGAGGAAACCGGAGCACCCGGAGGAAACCCACGCAGACACGAGGAGAATGTGCAAACTCCACACAGACAGTGACCCGAGCCAGGAATCGAACCCGGGACCCTGGAGCTGTGAAGCAGCAGTGCTAACCACTGTGCTACCGTGCCGCCCCTTTTTTAACCTGGCCAATCAACCTAACCCGCACATCTTTGGACTGTGGGAGGAAACCGGAGCACCCGGAGGAAACCCACGCAGACACGAGGAGAATGTGCAAACTCCACACAGACAGTGACCCGAGCCAGGAATCGAACCCGGGACCCTGGAGCTGTGAAGCAGCAGTGCTAACCACTGTGCTACCGTGCCGCCCCAGAGTCATAATCCTCGAAAATCTAGGGAATACAACTCTGGGGGGTGGGATTTTCCGGCCACACTCACCCCAAGACCGGAAAACCCCACCTAAGGCAATGGACTTTTGCATGGTCCTGTCCTGCCCACTACCAATCCCATGGTGGGCAGGATGGGAAAATTACACCCTAGATTTTTAATAACTCATAACTTCGCCCTTGGAGTCCAGGTATCATTCCGGTAAATCTGTGCCGATTCCCTCCAAGGTCAATGTATCCTTCCTAATATATGGGACCCAGAACTGTTCACAGTAACTCCAGGTCTGGTGTAACCAGGACGTTGTATAGCGTGAGATATTGTGACCTCTACCCCCTTGGATTCTAATTCTCTCGATATAAAATGTTCATACAGTAAGAATGCAGAATGAGAATGGTTATATTAATGATTAGATGGGTGGGATATTTAGACCTCGGGAGGAACATGTTAAAAGAGCAAAAACCCAGAAATACTTGCAGTCAATTTAGTATGTGTACTGTAACAGTATTTCTGTAAATACGGCACTTCTAGTTATTCTTACACCAAAGACTTCAACAGAGTCAACATTTTTCACTCTGGAAAAAGGTGTGCATTTGTCAAAACAGGCTGAGAAATAGATATTCTGTTCAGAGTCTAACCTTGTGATTTCTTTATCCTCATACGCCGAGACCTTTTGGCCCTGCCGTGGTAGGCTTTCCCATGGTGGCATTTCCCACAGTGGATTCTGTGATCCATTTAAATCCCATTGACTTCTGCAAGACTGGAGGATTCCCCAGTAGGAAGGGACTGGAAAACCCCATCCAGAGGATAGGAAAGTCTAATTGGCAACTGTTTTCTCTCAAAGGCAGGTTTACACCAGACAGGCTCAATATTATTCAAAAAATCAACACCAGGGGCAGCATTTTCCCATCCCGCACGCCACGGGAATCATAGTGGGTGAGGACGGACCATGCAAAGGTCCATTGACCTCAGGTGGGAATTTCTGACCTTGGGAAGAACGCGGCTGGAAATCTCCCACCCTATACCTCTTTGAAATCTGTCTGTTATAAGGTTAATCTATCATCTATCATTATAATATGTCATCAAAGAAAAACAGCTTCCTAACCAATCTCATTCCATGACAAGGTCCTTTGTTTAGGATTCAAGTTTCATAACATCGAAACATAGAAACCCTACAGTGCAGAAGAAGGCCATTTGGCCCATCGAGTCTGCATCGACCACAATCCCACCCAGGCCCTACCCCCACATATTTACCCACTAATCCCTCTAACCTACACATCCCAGGACACTAAGGGGCAATTTTAGCATGGCCAATCAACCTAACCTGCACATCTTTGGACTGTGGGAGGAAACCGGAGCACCCGGAGGAAACCCACGCAGACACGAGGAGAATGTGCAAACTCCGCACAGACAGTGACCCGAGCCGGGAATCGAACCCGGGACCCTGGAGCTGTGAAGCAGCAGTGCTAACCACTGTGCTACCGTGCCGCCAATATCCTAACAATATCCTAATTGTTCCTTCACTGACTCTAAGCCTCTGCAGTGGTGTATGGTCATTGGCGCTTGACTGCGTAGTAACTCTGAGTGGGTACTGACTGTTATAATTTTCTTCATTATAGAATCAGCACTGATATCTTGTTTTAATTCCACAGCTTTTCTCAAATACTCAGATCTAGAGAATCTTCCTTTCAGCTTTTGGATAACAAGTCATATCAAATAATTGTGTCCATCATTTTGTTCCCAATTCCATCAATTCACCCACCCCTCTGTCGCTCTGCCATTCCAGGCCATTCCCATCTTATCTCTTGTGCTACCGCGGCACAGTAGCACAGTGGTTAGCACTGCTGCTTCACAGCTCCAGGGACCTGGGTTCGATTCCTGGCTTGGGTCACTGTCTGTGTGGAGTTTGCACATTCTCCTCGTGTCTGCGTGGGTTTCCTCCGGGTGCTCCGGTTTCCTCCCACAGTCTAAAGATGTGCGGGTTAGGTTGATTGGCCATGCTAAAATTGCCCCTTAGTGTCCTGAGATGCGCAGGTTAGAGGGATTAGCGGGTAAATGTGTGGGGGTAGGGCCTGGGTGGGATTATGGTCGGTGCAGACTCGATGGGCCAGATGGCCTCTTTCTGCACTGCAGGGTTTCTATGATTCTTTTACTCCTCTCATTCCAACCCATCCCTATCACTCCCATCAATCCTATCCCATCCCACATGGAAACAATCTCTCCAGGTCTGGGCAACTTTGTTGCTGAGTTCCCCTTACCTTCTTCCCAAAAAAACAAACCCTCAAACAGACACTCCCTTTAAACTGACCAATCTAAAGTGCCCATACGCTGAGTATTATTGTTGCAGATTTATGTAAGAATTGACAGGAGACAGTTTGGGCTGTTGGGATGGGGTGGGGGCGGAGGGGGAGGGGGATGGTGTTGCATGCAGGGGGAGGGGAAATGAGTAATTGAAAACCCAAAATCCCAGAAACATTTGAACTGCCTCCAGTGTAACTCCAGCAATCAGAACCTTACCTAAAAGGGGAAATTCCATCATTTCACGGTTCCAGTAACATCGCAGTGATGTAATTGGGAGCTATTGTAATTGGATTGGTGGCCCACACTCCCGATTAGCCCCAGAAATTCCAGAAAAAACACCATGGCAGGGTGGCACGGTGGCACAGTGGTTAGCACCGCTGCCTCACAGTGCCAGGGACCCGGGTTCAATGCTCGGCTCACTGTCTATGCAGAGTCTGCACGTTCTCTCCGTGTCTGCGTGGGTTTCCTCCGGGTGCTCCGGTTTCCTCCCACAATCCGAAAGACGTGCTGGTTGGGTGCATTGGCCATGCTAAATGTTCCCGCAGTGTACCCGAACAGGCGCCGGAGTGTGGCGATGAGGGGATTTTCACAGTAACTTCATTGCAGTGTTAATGTAAGCCTACTCGTGACATTGATAAAATAAGCTTTTAAACTTAGGTTTATGCTCAGGGGGTGGGGGGGGTTGGGGGGGGGAGATAATTCAGATGTCTCTCCAGCAATAATTATGAAGGAGTGTTTAAGTTTTCACTCACTTGTAAACGTTACTGATGCTCAGAGTGGTATTCTTCAATCCAAAGGACTGCGCCAGGTTGAGGTTAGCCGTCAGCCCTGAGTTTTCAATATTCTGCAACAGAAGTTAAGAGTATACATGTATCAGTTTCAGTACTGTTCACTCTGTAGCTTGTGCCTATCTCAAAATCACCTCCTGCACACTGTGGTCTACGCAGCAAAAGAAGATTACTTAGCTTCTTTCTGCCAATCCAATTAGGGCGGCACGGTGGCACAGTGGTTAGCACTGCTGCCTCACAGCGCCAGGGACCTGGGTTCAATTCCAGCCTCAGGTGACTGTCCGTGTGGAATTTGCGCGTTCTCCCTGTGTCTGCGTGGGTTTCCTCCGGGTGCACCGGTTTCCTCCCACAGTCCAAAGATGTGCAGGTTAAGGGCATTGGCCATGCTAAATTGCCCCTTAGTGTCAGGAGGACTAGCAAGGTAAATGTGGGGTTACGGGAATGTGGCCTCGGTGGGATTCTTGTCAGTGCAGGCTCGATGGGCCGAATGACCTCTTTCTGCACTGCAGGGCTTCTATAATTCTATGACTCAATCCTGTTCCATCATCCTGATTATTAATGTCCACCTCCCCTCCCTGAACCCTTTGCCAACTCTCAGATTAATGAGCTGCTCTTTATTCCGTTAGTACACACTGTCACCTTGTGGTCAGAGTGAATACTGGGACTGAATCTCAGTGAGTGAGGATAACATTACATTCAGTGATGAGCAGTATTGTGGAAATTGCCCTTAAATTGAAATGAATGGAATTGAAATTCAAGCAAAATATACAGCAGGCACTCAAAAAATATAGCCGGTTTGGCGCTGTTTATAGTGAAGTGGTAATTGGACACCGCTTAAACTCCCCTCGGTACTGATATCATTTACCAACTGACAGGGAGAACTGCAGATACAAGGGGCCTTCCAAGTCAGGGGCATTGAATTAAAATGCTTCACACTTTGGTTCAGATCTCCATAGAGTAGAGAAACTTAAGGGGAGGTTTGAGAGAAATGTTCAAAATCTTAAGTGCTTTGACAGAGTAAATAAGGAATCTCTGTTCCCAGTGGCAGGAGGGTCAGTAACCAGAACAGACAGATTGAATGTGAGTAACAAAAGATGTGGAGATGCCGGCGTTGGACTGGGATGAACACAGTAAGAGTTTTAACAACACCAGGTTAAAGTCCAACAGGTTTATTTGGTAGCAAATACCATTAGCTTTCGGAGCGCTGCCCCTTCTTCAGATGGAGTGGAAACAAAAGAGCCAGGGGCCACAAGAGGGAAGCCTTTTTTCACTTTGGACTGTTGTGATCTGGAACGTACTGCCTAAAAAGGCAATGGACGCAGATTCAAAAGTGACTTTCAACAGGAAATGGGATAAATACTTGACAGGGAGAAGTTTGCAGTATGAGTAAAGAGGCAGGGAGTGGAACTAATTGAATAACTCTTTCAAAGAGCTGGCACAGGCACAATGGGATGAATGGCCTCCTTCTGTCATTCTATACCATCTCTCTTCACGGAGGGTGACACGGTGGCACAGTGGTTAGCACTGCTGCCTCACAGCACCAGGGACTCGGGTTCAATTCTGGCCTTGGGTCGCTGTCTGTGTGGAGTCTGTACATTCTTCCCGTGTCTGCGTAGGATTCCTCTAGGTGCTCCGGTTTCCTCCCACAGTCCAGAGATGCATTGGTTAGGTGCATTGGCTATGGGAAATATGCGGTGTTACAAGAATAGGGCTGGCGAGAGGACCTGGGTAAGATACTCTGTCAGAGAGAGCCTGCGCAGACTCGATGGGCCAAATGGCCTCCTTCTGCACTGTAAGGATTCTATGATTCTACGAAAAAGCCTTGCATTCTCACCTTGTCTTGTCTCTCAGAAACAGCACAGAACACTGATATAAAGTGGACGTCTTATGGCTCAGTAACTCCCCTGCCTCTATGCCCAAAGATCTGGTTCAAGTCCCACTGCAGGACTTGCTAGCCACAGAAGGAGTACTGATGCAGTCGATAAAACGTTCCCATTATTCCCCAAAGGGACAGAAATGTGAGCGAAGATCCAAAACAAACAGAAATATCATTCCTGGGATGTGGCGTCACTGACTGGGTAAGTATTGCTTGCCCATTTCTCATTAAGAACATAAGAACTAAGAGCAGGAGTAGGCCATTTGGCCCCACGAGCCTGTTCCGCCATTCAATAAGATCATGGCTCATCTTTTCATAGACTCAACTCCACTTACCCGCCCGCTCACCATAACCCTTGATTCCTTTACTGTTCAAAAATCTAACTATCTTTGTCTTATATGCATACAACAAGATACCCTCAATGGCTTCATTGGGCGGGGAATTCTATAATTCACCCTTTGGGTGAAGAAGTTCCTCCTCAACTCAGTCCTAACTCTGCTCCTCCTTATAATTACTCCTGAGAAGGTAAGCAGCTTTCTTGAACCGCTGCAATCCTGAGGTGTAGAAACACCCACAGTGTTGTTGGGGAGGGAGTTCCAGGATTTTGATCCAGCGACAGTGAAGGAACGGCGATATATGTATCAGGATGGTGAGAGATTTTTTAAGTTTAAGTGGTAAGTTTATTTATTAGTGTCATAAGTATGCTTACATTAACACTTCAATTAAGTTACTGTGAAAATCCCCTAGTTGCCACACCCCGGCGCCTGTTCGGGTACACTGAGGGATCATTTAGCATGGCTAATGCATCAAACCAGCACGTCTTTCGGACTGTGGGAGGAAACCGGAGTACCCGGAGGAAACCCACGCAGACATGGGGAGAACGTGCAAACTCCACACAGACAGTGACCCAAGCTGGGAATCGAACCCGGGAACCTGGCACTGTGAGACAGCTGTGCTAACCACTGTGCCACCGTGCAGCCCAGTGGGGGAACTTGGAGCCGGTGGAGGATGGGGAATGTGAAAATTGGAGGTGAAGGGGTAGAAGCAATAAGAGACCAGAGGTGGAGGACCACAAGCAATGGACAGAAAGAAATGGAAAATACAGCCAGTAAAAGATTGAAGTTGAACCTATTGAAGGCAGCACTGATAAGAGACAAGGCCAATACTGGTAGTGATAACAATATCAACACAGAAATACAAATGAGTATTACCTGGAAAAGTTCATCATTATACCAGGGTTTGCAAACCAGCGAATATACATTTCCACCCACAATAAACATGATAAAGACAAAGAACATCAAGAGCCACGAGAAGATGAAACTGAAGCTGGCTCCCCTGTTGGAGCAGAGTGAGGTGTTAGTGACTAACATTCAACAAGATTTGATCAAACACTCCCGGGACAGGTCTTCGATAGAGGGTGGGGGGTGCTGAGTGGGCTTTAAAGTTCCCTCCCACTCTTCCAATTACACACCTTATCCTTCACCAACAAAGTGTGTTATTTACTATCACTGCATCACAATTTCATTTCCCACAGCAACAATCTTTATTGCCTCCCTGAGCGAGGGAACAATTCTGTGCTCAATGTTGCCCGGTTCTGTGGTGGCTCAGATAAAACTGATTTAGGTGCGTCACCATCAGAGGAGGTTTAATATTGGCCCGGAATTTGCAGTTGGAATGATGGTGAAATGGTCAGTGTTCACCAGCATAACTCCACCAAAACTGCAACTTCTGGAGTTTTCACATGGGGAGGTGATGGCCCAGTGGTATTATCACTGGACTATTAGCCCAGAAATTCAGCTAATGTTCGGGGGACTCGGGTTTGAATCCCGCCACGGCAGATGGTGAAATTTGAATTCAATTTTTTTTAAAATCTGGAATTAAGACTCTACTGATGACCATGAAACCATTGTCGATTGTCGGAAAAACCCATCTGGTTCACTAATGTCCTTTAGGGAAGGAAATCTACCGTCCTTACCTGGTTTGGCCTACATGTGACTCCAGACCCACAGCAATGTGGTTCACTCTCAACTGCCCTCTGAAATGGCCGAGTGAAACACTCAGTTCAAGGGCAACTAAGAATGGGCATTCACATGGGATGGCCCAGCCAGCGACGCCCATGAATGAATGAAAAACAAAGGGTGCAGAATAACATAAAAATGCAGAGGTTGCTGTCAGTGATTTTACACTTCCCTCTAGGGTGCGCTGTTGAGGTTCTTCAGACTGTAATTAATTAGAAATCACTGAACTGCCAAAAACTTCATTTCTCTGTTTCTAGACTTGCTGTAAAACCCCCTGAAAGGTTTCACTTTGCTGAATGAGGTGTAATTGAATTTTTCACATGCATACTGCTTAGCGTCTTAACTGGCAATGAAAAAAAAATGACTTTATTATTTGAGGAATATCAAATCACAAATCTCATATATTTTTTAAGTATATTTTTTTAAGTTTATTTATAACGTTTTTGTTTCTTTCTTAAGCTATAATCAGAATTAGTTATTTTACTGAGAAATTAAATTAAAAGTGAAGGATGATCAGTGTTTTTAACTTCCGATGTTGCTGTCTGTGAAAATACTTCAACTTGGTTGGCTGCTGACTTTCTTTGTTGACATCACCGCTACTGGACACCTGAAGGTCCCATTGACTTGGTGTCCAATTTAAAGTGACATTGGAAAAAGGAAAATCCCCAATGCAGAGATCGCGAGATCTTTGTGAGAAGTTTTCTTTAGGGCCATTGGTTCCTGCCATTACTTCATTACTGATCACGATATCTAGAGCACTGACTCCAGCAGACTGGGATCTAGGCCCCGCAGATGAAAGGTCATTATCCTGAAAGACTGAATCACCCATTCATAACTAAACAGATGTACTGGCGTATAAGGTCTGTTTCCTCTGCATTTATAGTAAGAAGTCTAACAACACCAGGTTAAAGTCCAACAGGTTTATTTGATAGCAAAAGCCACACAAGCTTTCGGAATAGGCTGTCCCTTCGTCCAGGGACAGCCTGTTCCAAAAGCTAGTGGCTTTTGCTACCAAATAAACCTGTTGGACTTTAACCTGGTGTTGTTAGACTTCTTACTGTGTTTACCCCAGTCCAAAGCCGGCATCTCCACATCATCCTCTGCATTTAGACAGTGATTGTTGGTGATAACTTGGTATGATCACCAATAAAAACTAACATTTATATAGCACTTTTAACATGTCCAAATGTCCCCAGGAGCTTCAGGAGAAACACCAAACAAAACTAATTTTGACACAGAGTCACATAAGGGGGTCTGAATTTACAGAATTGGATGATCAGCCATGATCATAATGAATGGCGGAGCAGGCTCGAAGGGCCGAATGGCCTCCTCCTGCTTCTTGTTTCTATGTTTCCATTGGAGGGCAGGGGGCAGGGAGAGAGGGTTGTGAATCATTACTTCCTGGAAGAAATGTTGGACCTTATCCAACCCCTGCAAGGCCACCCCAAAATAATAACACACCGTGGGTGGCATGTACAAGATGAGAGTGAGATCTCAGCCCTTCACTCATGCTCTCAAGAGCTGCTGGCCAATCAGATTAGCCATAGCAGCTCCGCGGTCCCAGCAGTGCCAGAACTCAACACTGGGCATGTTCAGGACTGCAAACAGGCCCAGAGATAGAAGAGTATATCAGAGGGGTCAGTCAGGGATATTGGATGGAGAGGCTCTGTAAGTGTAAAGCAATTTGACCATCTCAAATAAGATCATAAGACATAGGAGCAGAATTAGGCCACTCGGCCCATCGAGTCTGCTCCGCCATTCAATCATGGCTGATATTTTTCTCATCCCCATTCTCCTGCCTTTTCCCCATAAACCCTGATCCCCTTATTAATCATAAAAACATAAGAACTAGGAGCAGGAGTAGGCCATCTGGCCCCTCGAGCCTGCTCCGTCATTCAGTAAGATCATGGCTGATCTTTTCGTGGACTCAGCTCCACTTACCCGCCCACTCACCATAACCCTTAATTCCTTTACTGTTCAAAAATGTATCTATCCTTGCCTTAAAAACATTCAATGAGGTAGCCTCAACTGCTTCACTGGGCAGGGAATTCCACAGATTCACAACCCTTTGTGTGAAGAAGTTCCTCCTCAACTCAGTCCTAAATCTGCTTCCCCTTATTTTGAGGCCATGCCCCCTAGTTCTAGTTTCACCCGCCAGTTGGAACAACTTCCCTGCTTCTATCTTACGCACAAAAAGTATTAGGAGTTGGCCTTTCATGGCTGATCTGATTGTGGCTTCAAGCCTGCTTTCCTGTAACTTCCATTTACCTTCCTCATCTCTCGCTGATGTATGAAGTTTCTGTGTATAAACCTGGGCACCCAGAACACTGGACCACACAGTTCCACAATCACACAATATACTATAATCTTATATGTTTCTATAAGATCTCCCCTCATTCTTTTGAATTCTAATGAATATAGCCCCAGTCTACTCAATCTCTCCTCATAAGCCAACCCTCTCAACTCTGGGATCAACCAAGTGAATCTCCTTTGCACTCCAGTGCCAGTATATCCTTTCTCAAGTAAGGAGACCAAAACTGTACACAGTACTCCAGGTGTGGCCTCACCAGCACCTTATACAGCTGCAACATAACCTCACTGTTTTTAAACTCCATCCCTCTAGCAATGAAGGACAAAATTCCATTTGCCTTCTTAATTACCTGCTGCACCTCCAAACCAACTCCTTGAGATTCCTGCACAAGGACACCCAGGTCCCTCTGCACAGCAGCATGCTGCAATTTTTTACCATTTAAATAATAGTCCATTTTGCTGTTATTCCTACCAAAATGGATGACCTCACATTTACCAACATTGAACTCCATCTGCCAGACCCTCGCCCACTCACTTAGACTATCTATATCCCTTTACAGACTTTCAGCGTCCTCTGCACACTTTACTCTGCTACTCATCTTAGTGTCATCTGTGAATTTTGACACACTACACTTGATCCCCAACTCCAAATCATCTATGTAAATCGTAAACAATTGCGGTCCCAACACTGATCCCTGAGGCACACCACTAGTCACTGATCGCCAACCAGAAAAACACCCATTTACCCCCACTCTTTGCTTTCTGTTAGTTAACCAATCCTCTGTCCATGCTAATACATTACCCATAACACCGTGCACCTTTATCTTATGTAGCAGCCTTTGGTGCGGCACCTTGTCAAATGCCTTCGGGAAATCCAGATACACCAATCCACAAGTTCCTCATTATCCACTGCGCATGTAATGTTCTCAAAGAATTCCACCAAATTAGTCAAACATGACCTGCCCTTCATGAACACATACTGCATCTTACCAATGGGACAATTTATATCCCGATGTCTTGCTATTTCTTTCTTGATGATAGATTCAAGCATTTTCCCTACTCCAGATGTTAAACTAACCGGCCTATAGTTACCTGCCTTTAGTCTACCTCCTTTTTTAAACAGTGGCGTCACATTTGCTGTTTTCCAATCTGCGGGAACCACCCCAGAGTCCAGCAAATTTTGGTAAATTACCACTAGTGCATTCGCTATTTCCCCCGCCATCTTTTAGTACCCTGGGATGCATTCCATCAGGGCCAGGAGACTTGTCTACCTTTAGCCCCATTAACTTGCCCAACACTACCTCTTTCATGATAATGATAGTTTCTAGGTCCTCACCTGCCATAGCCTTCCTGTCATCAACTTTTGGCATGTTATTTGTGTCTTCCACTGTGAAGACCGACACAAAATACCTGTTCAATGCCTCAGCCATTTCCTCATTTCCAGTTATTACATCCCCCTTCACATCTAAAGGACCAATGTTTACTTTAGCCACTCTTTTATGTTTCATATATTTGTAGAAACTTTTGCTATCTGTTTTTATATTCTGAGCTAGTTTTCTCTCATAATCCATCTTGCTTTTCTTTATAGCTTTTCTCGTGGCTTTCTGTTGACCTTTAAAGATTTCCCAATCCTCTAGTTTCCCACTAATCTTTGCCACTTTGTATGCATTTTCTTTCAATTTGATCCCACCTTTATTTCCTTAGATATCCATGGTTGATTATCTCTTTTTCTACAGTCCTTCCTTATCACTGGTATATACTTTTGCTGAGCACTGTGAAAGATCGCTTTGAAAGTCCTCCACTGTTCCTCAATTGTCCCGCCATAAAGCTTTTGCTCCCAGTCTACCTTAACCAACTCCTCCCTCATCCCTTTATAGTCTCCTTTGTTTAAGCACAAGACACTGATATTGGATTTTACCTTCTCACACTCCATCTGTATTTTAAATTCTGTGATCGCTTCTTCCAAGAGGATCCCTAACTGTGAGATCATTAATTTTTCCTGTCTCATTACACAGGACCAGATCTAGGATAGCTTGCTTCCTCGTAGGTTCCATTACATGCTGTTCAAGGAAGTTATCGCGGATACATTGTATGAACTCCTCCTCAAGGCTTCCTTGACCGACCTGGTTTGACCAATTGATATGTAGATTAAAATCCCCCAAGATAATTGCTGTACCATTTTTACATGCATCTTTGTTTATTTCTCGTCCCACCATGGTGTCATTATTTGGTGGCCTATAGACTACGTCTATCAGTGACTTTTTCTCCCTACTATTTCTAATTTCCACCCAAATGGGTTCAACCTTTTTTTCCATAGAACCTATATCATCTCTCGCTACCGCCCTGATGTCATCCTTAAATATCAGAGCTACACCACCTCCCTTACTTTCCTGTCGGTCCCTCCGAACAGTCTGATACCCCCGGATATTTAACTCCCAGTCGTGACCACTCTGTAATGGCCACCAAACCATACTCATTCACAATGATTTGTGCTGCAAACTCATTTACCTTGTTTCGAATGCTACGAGCATTCAGATAAAGTGCCCTTATGCTGGTTTTTGTACCTTCTTTTTGAATTCTAACACTTCCATTAATAACATCTCCTGAGTTCTCCTTCCTTTTAACTTTTTTCCTGATTTTTGATCAAGAACCTATCTATCTCTGTCTTAAAGACACTCAATGACCTGGCCCCCACAGCCTTCTGCGGCAAAGAGTTCCACAGATTCACCACTCTCTGGCTGAAGAAATTCCTCCTCATCTCTGTTTTAAAGGATGGTCCCTTTAGTCTGAGATTGTGCCCTCTGGTGTAGTTTTTCCTACTAGTGGAAACATCCTCTCCACGTCCACTGTATCCAGGCCTCACAGTATCCTGTAAGTTTCAATAAGATCCCCCCCTCATCCTTCTAAACTCCAACGAGTGCAGACACAGAGTCCTCAACCATTCCTCATACGACAAGCTCTTCATTCCAGGGAAATAAATATATAAATTTCAGATTCCTCTTACGCCATGAAGAGATTCCCTCCGCAGTTAGAAAACAAGCTTCTTTCAGTCGGATCCACATTGGGATTCAGGCATGTTGCTCCCAGTAACATTCCCAGGTAATTGCACAGGACAACCAGGAGAATTATACAGGACAGCACAATCCCAACTATCCACCTGAAATTCAGGAATAACAGAGACGCCATCAAAATCCAAAGGTTTATACACAGAAATACAACAATTATCAAAAATATCATATGTGGAATATATCAGAGTGTTACAGTGAGGGGTGCAGGGTATATCAGGGTGTTACAGTGAGGGGTGTGGGGTATAACAGAGTGTTACAGTGAGGTGTGTGGGGTATATCAGAGTGTTACAGTGAGGGGTGTGGGGTATATCAGAGTGTTACAGTGAGGGGTGTGGGGTATATCAGAGTGTTACAGTGAGGGGTGTGGGGTATATCAGAGTGTTACAGTGAGGGGTGTGGGGTATATCAGAGTGTTACAGTGAGGGGTGTGGGGTATATCAGGGTGTTACAGTGAGGGGTGTGAGGTGTATCAGAGTAGCACAGTGAGGGGTGTGAGGTGTATCAGAGTAGCACAGTGAGGGGTGTGAGGTGTATCAGAGTGTTACAGTGAGGGGTGTGGGGTATATCAGAGTAGCACAGTGAGGGGTGTGAGGTGTATCAGAGTGTTACAGTGAGGGGTGTGAGGTGTATCAGAGTGTTACAGTGAGGGGTGTGGGGTATATCAGAGTAGCACAGTGAGGGGTGTGAGGTGTATCAGAGTGTTACAGTGAGGGGGTGTGGGGTATATCAGAGTGTTACAGTGAGGGGTGTGAGGTGTATCAGAGTGTTACAGTGAGGGGTGTGGGGTATATCAGAGTAGCACAGTGAGGGGTGTGAGGTGTATCAGAGTAGCACAGTGAGGGGTGTGGGCTATATCAGAGTAGCACAGCGAGGGGTGTGAGGTATATCAGAGTAGCACTGTGAGGGGTGTGGGGTATATCAGGGTGTTACAGTGAGGGGTGTGAGGTGTATCAGAGTGTTACAGTGAGGGGTGTGGCGTATATCAGGGTGTTACAGTGAGGGGTGTGAGGTGTATCAGAGTAGCACAGTGAGGGGTGTGGGGTATATCAGAGTAGCACAGTGAGGGGTGTGGGGTATATCAGGGTGTTACAGTGGGGTGTGTGATGCACTATCAATCAAGCAAAGACTAGTTTGTATGCTAGAACAAATAGGCTTTTATTAGCAAAAGACTTGGAGCACACCCATGCCGATGAACTGGTCCAAAGACTGAGGTGGGGAGCAGTCACCTTTATACCTGGACCAGGGGGGAGGAGTCCCAGGCCGGGCCGGCAGGGGCATGTCCAGGCATGTCACACACACACACACACAGGCAATAAACTAACAGTGGTTTACCACAGTGTGTGGGGTATATCAGAGTGTTACAGTGAGGTGTGTGGGGTATATCAGAGTGTTACAGTGAGGGTGTGGGGTATATCAGAGTGTTACAGTGAGGCGTGTGGGGTATATCAGAGTGTTACAGTGAGGGTGTGGGATATTTCTGAGTGTTACAATGAAGGGTATGGGATGTATCAGAGTGTTACAGTGAGGGGTGTGAGATATATCAGAGTGGCACAGTGACGGGTATGGGATATATCAGAGTCGCACAGTGAGGGGTGTGGGGTATATCAGAGTGTTACAGTGAGGGATGTGGGGTATATCAGAGTGTTACAGTGAGTTGTGCAGAGTATGATATTTTTTCACAGGGAGGTGTGGGTTATGTTATTGTGATAGTCAGGAGTTTGGGCTATATTGGAGTGTTATAATGATTGATGTGTGTTATATCAGGTATGCATTACTGCCACTCATCTCCTCTCTTACCTGTACTTATCTGCCTGCTGGACCTGTGGGAGGTATTTATTCATTGAGGTATTAATGTTGTCTATCTCAGAACTGACTGATGTTATTGAGGTTAATACTGGAAACTCATTTGTGATATTTTTTATCTGCGTCTCAATGTCCTTTATGCTCTTCTTAATTTCTGTGTGAAAGATAAAAAAAATGTACATGTATGAAATTATTTATTTAAACAAGTGCTTGAAGCTGGTGTGCAAAATAGATTCGGAACAAACAGAAGGTTCTGCTATATTTCAAGGGACTGCAGTAAGAAGGGGAGGAAATGATGCTTCAGTTGTACACAGCCCTGGTCAAAGCCCTGATAGAATTTTCCACGCTCCCTGTAGCATGTTTCGTGCAGGTTGAGGCAGCCTGCCATTGGCCAGTGATGGGATCAGATCAATGGGATTTTCCTGGTGGATGTACCAGGCGTTGCCGGGAAACCCACAGTGGAGGTTCACAGTCGGCGGGACCAGAAGTTCCCACTGGCGGGATTGGCCGTAACCTCTATCTGGTGACATTGGCTGGTATGCTACAACCTCGCTCAGGCGAGGCTCGTAAAATCCTGCCCGAGGCCAACGGAGAATTCCGTTCTGTCAGCCTGTGGCGGTAAAATTCCAGCCATTGTGTCCATTCTTGGGAACACACCTCAAGAAGGATATCTGAGCCTTGGAAGATTCAGCAGAGAATGAATCCAGGTGAAAGAGCTGAAATGTTGAGGGTGTTATGTTTGCCCCTGTGGACTAAAGGGCATAAAGAATCACAAGATAGGCTTAAATACTTCAATATTGGGAGCTGTTTATTGAAGGTGTGCATTCATTCATAGTCAGGTCTAAGTCTGCCCAACACGGTCCCACACTGGGTGGAGCTAATAGCACAGTAAGAAGTCTCACAACACCAGGTTAACAGTGACATATATCAGAGTGGCACAGTGAAGGGTATGGGATATATCAGAGTCGCACAGTGAGGGATGTGGGGTATATCAGAGTGTTACAGTGAGTTGTGCAGGGTATGATATTTTTTCACAGGGAGGTGTGGGTTCAATGTCACCAGAAGCTAATAGCCCAGGGGTCACCTGACCCAGATTCTTAAAGGAGCAGTCCACACCCCAAACCTCAACATACAATATATATACACATACATCGCCAACCCTGGATGGAATTATTTTAAGCACCAGAGGTGAGTGGGGGCAGGGGGAGATTTAATCAAGGCATGATAGAGTGTGGTGATGAGTAGATACAGGAAAACAATTGTCTTTAGTGAGAAAATCCTGAATAAAAGGTCACAATCGAGAGTTGAGAGCTAGGTTAGTCAGGAGTGAAACTGGGAATTATTTCTTCACACAAAAAGCAGTGGAATCTGGAATTCTCTCTATATGGAATGCAGATTCTAGGTCAACTGATGGTTTTGAGATTGGTTTTTGTCTCTGCCTATCTTAGCCCAGGTGTTGCCCAAACCCCCATCCTTGATGCTTTTGTCACTGTTCTCTCAGACTCCAATGTTTCCCTCTTTTAATCTTAGTCAGCCTTTGCTGGTGTCTAAAATTTTCCCAATCTTCAGCCATACTACTAATCTTTTCAGCATCTTTCATTTCAGTTTGATTCCGTCCTTAACTTCCTTAGGTACCCACACATGGGGCATCATTCGCTTAGTGTCTTTCTTTCTGAATGGGATATATCATTGTTGAAAGTTATGAAGTATTTCTTTAAATGTCTGCCACTGTTTCTCTACCTTTTACCTTTTCACCTATTTTCCCATTTCATTTCAGCCAAATCTGTCTTCATAACCTTGTAATTGCCTTTTTTTAAGTTTAGGAGACTAGCTTCAGGCTCAAATTTCTCACCATCAAACCGAATGTGAAATTCCACATGCTATGATCACTCTTACCTAGCGAATCCTTTACGATCTGGTCATTAATTAATCCTGTTTCATTATTTAGTAATTAACTGGTCTAAAATAATATTTTCCAGGTTGGTTCTCGAACCTAGGATCAGATTTTAACAGATTCAGGAGAATTTATTGGAACTTTAAAAATAACAAATGGGACCTGGATATGGAATCCCCTCCCCCCCCCCCCCCCCACCGCCCCCCCACCCCCCGCCACCCCTTATTTCTGACAGGTCTAACTTTTGCCACTAAGGGAAAGGACATGAACCACACAAGCAGGAAATCTAAGCACAGGAGGGCCATTTGAACTCAACACGGTTCAAACCCCATTTGGCAGCTGCAAGGGGTTTCATCAGTAGTATGGGAGTCACACATTTATGGAGTAGATATAAATGGTCCTGATGGGCAGACAAGTCTGTTTTCTAGTCTAGTCTAAACAAAGTGTGTTTAAGAAAACACTGGGCAAGATTCTCTGGTATCCCCTCAGCATTTTTCTCAGTGGCAGGAGGCCGGAGCGATCATGACATGAGTTGCACCGGCGGCATGACTTGAGAATCCCACAGGCATAAATGACCAGAGAATTCCAGCCACCGTCTGTTAAATAGATGGTGTAGCATCTGCCTGAGAAGTTTCATTAACTGTTTGTTGACCTTTAATTCAGGAATGTCTATGAATGCTTGGCAGATTTTCAAAAGTTGTGATAGGTGTTCTTAGTTCACAGTTTAACAGCTTCAAAAATGATTAAAGATTTAACCATCTTTGATGTAGCATGCTCAAAAGTATGCTGAGAACTTGAGAATTAAAAACTTCCACTGGGTTTTCAGGAATGGGATTTTTTGAATATCATGAAGTATATATAATGAAGGCGTCTTCAAATATCTTCCTGAGCAATCAGTTCAGTCCTAGGGCATCATTTTTGGAGTTCCTCAGGATAATGTCCAAGGCCCAACAATTTTAGCTGCTTCAACAATGCTGCACAATGGCAGCAGTGTGTACCATCTACAAGATACACTGCAGCAATCCACTGAGGTTCCTTCGACAGCACCCTCCAAACCCACGACTTCTACCACCTAGAATGAAAAGTGCAGCAGATGCATGGGAATGCCACCACCTGCCAGTTACCCTCCAAGCTAAATACTGTCCTGACTTGGAAATATATCACCTTTCCTTCACTGTCGCTGGGTCAAAATTCTGGAAGTCCCTCGCTAACAGCACTGTGGATGTACCTACACCACATGGACTGCAGAAATTCAAGAAGGTGGTTCGACAACACCTTCCCAAGGGTAATCAGGGATGGGGAATAAATACTGGCCTAGCCAGCGATGTCTGAATCCCGTGAAATAATAAAAAGAAAGCCGTATTAGATTTTAAGAACTTTGTTTTATTTAATCTCAGCACATTTTCTGAGGACTGACCATGATAAATACTGGGTGATTTGACATTGAGTGTATGAGCCATGGGGGTATGGTGGGGATGGGAGATGTGAGGATGGGGGTTAGAGAGCCTAACATGTTACAATATATCTGCGACAAAGTCCCAGACAATGCTGGCAGGCCTCAGCACTTGGCCACCCTGTTGGCCATCAACCATTCACCAATCATTTACCGGCACATCTCATTAATACCCCGGGCTTCAGCTTTGGGGTCTTTCTGACTCCCTCTGTCACACTACTCTTTTTTGTGAAGATCAGTTAAGTACCTCCTCCCTCACTGTGCCGAATTCTCTCACTTACCTAAAGTTTATGTTTATTTACTGGTGTCACAGGTCGGCTTAAAGTTATTGCATTAAAGTTATTGTAAAAATCCCCTAGTCGCCACACTCCGGTTCTGAGAAAACACACATCCATTCCAGCTCCAACTGGGTATCAAGTATTAGTTGATAGGTTGGTGCTGTGCATTACCCCTTATGCACATGGTACATTGCAGCCACACACTGGCATTGCCCATTGGATGGGTATCATGGCACTTAGGAAGACGAAAGTAAAAGTTGAATGTTACTGGCACAGATTTACTTCATTTTGTGCACAGCCACATCAATATGCAGCACAAAGGCTGCTTAGCTTTACATCCAAGGACTGCACTTACCTGTCATAGCGCTGGCTGACTGGTTGACAAGCAGAGCTGGTGTGTCATTAAAAGCCTTGTAACCCTTTGCAGAAGGAACAAACATATTAGGACTGAGACAAGGTGTTGAATTACAAAATTACAGGCAGATTACAGAGGCTGCGTAATTGTGAATAATGACCAACTTATTACTGGGAGCGAATCAAAGGAGGAGATAGATGGTGGTATAGTGGTAACATCACTGCAACAGTAATCCAGAGGCCCAGGCTAATGTTCTAGGCATAGTAAGAAGTCTCACAACACCAGGTTAATGTCCAACAGGTTTATTTGATATCATGAGCTTTCGGAGTCTTCAACCTGTTGGAGTCCTCACTCACCAGATAAAGGAGCAGTGTTCCGAAAGCTCATGATACCAAATAAACCTGTTGGACTTTAACCTGGTGTTGTGAGACTTCTTACTGTGCCCACCCCAGTCCAACACCCAGTCTCCACATAATGTTCTAG
This sequence comes from Mustelus asterias, assembly GCF_964213995.1. NCBI lineage: Eukaryota > Metazoa > Chordata > Chondrichthyes > Carcharhiniformes > Triakidae > Mustelus > Mustelus asterias. The sequence goes on along the minus strand of NC_135811.1, from coordinate 3,939,924 downwards.
GGACACAGGTTCAAATCCCACCATGGCAGCTGGTAGAATTTAAATTCAATTAATAAAATCTGGAATGGAAACACCAGGCTCCGTACTGATGACCATGAAACCATTGTCGATTGTTGTAAAAACCCATCTGGTTCACTAATGTCCTTTAGGGAAGGAAATCTGCCGTCCTTACCTGGTCTGGCCTACATGCAACTCCAGACCCACAGTAATGTGGTTGACTCTTAACTGCCCTCTGAAATAGCCTAAAGCAAGCTACTCAGTTCAAGGGCAATTAGGGCTGGGCATCAAATGCCCAGCCAGCAACGCCCACATCACATGAATGAATAAAAGAAACAGCAAGTTAATGAATTCCTGAAAGAAACTGAGTTATAGAATTTTATAGATTGAGAGTTTTCTATAACTGAGAATGATGGAAAACAATGGAGTTGGAGAGAGTAATGGAGACTCTGTTGTTACAGAGAATAATAGATATCAGTCAGTGTTATTGACACCTGAAAAGGTGTTTGTATCAGAGATCTCATTCTGTGTCATATCCTTTTATGATTATTTTCTCACAGAAACTTGGGAATGAGTCACTCAGATAAATTAATGCATGGGAATGACTGCATAATTTCAGCAAAAACAGCTTCTATTTTTTTTTCTCATCTCTAATTGTCTCTTTATCCCATTAATACTGTCCATGTGCTTTCTCTGGAAGCACCTTTTGGGTGAAAACTGTCCCTTAATGTTCATCCTATTCCTGACTTCCTATCTTCAGCTTATGCTCCTTGGATTTCAACACTTTCCCGTCATGAAGAGTCTCCCTGGGGAATAGTTTAATGAACAGCTTAACCTTCAATGTTCAAGTCATTATGAACACAGAAAGCTTGGTGAATGTGGCTACAACTACTGTACCTCTTGTACAAAGAAAGGGAGGTCAGCTTTCACCAATTGCTTCATGGCCTTTATCTCTTTGTCCATATTGGGAACCTGTTGAGAAAGTCAAAGTGATTTGAACATCTGAATTCACATCACATCTTAATTTGGTTACTTCAGCAATAGAGTCAAGACGAGATCGCACATTTTCTCAACGTGAATTCCTGTTCTGATACCAGCTCGGCAGTGAATCCTGGATGGGAGTCCAATCTTGCTGATACTCCAATCACTCCAGTCCTTGGCACTGGGAGCTTGTGATTCATCCAACATCCTCACACACCAATCCCTGCCCCACGCTAACATCAACCTCACTGTGTTCCTTGCGAGGGAGGAATGATGGCGGTCCTTGCTGTTGGGTGACATGGCTCTATTGTTTAGTGGGACTTTGAGCTACTTTGAGTGGGACTTTGAGACTTTAAGTGGGACTTTGGGTTAAGTGTCCAGTAATGTTGGCGGAGCTGCTGGAGGGTTACCTGGCAATGGACCAGGCTCACTCTCAGAGATCTCCTTATTCCTTTGAAGTAACTTTGTGGATGCATCATTGTACCTCTCTCTGGCCAATGTCATGGTCCAAACGTGATGGAAAATATATATATATATATATTCATCAGCTGGATGATTTTATAAAGTCATTGTTCCCGGTGCTGTTACAAATGGAGAATTGCTGAACTAGCAAATAGTTCAGCCAGTAACCTGATGCCTTGCAGCAGTTTCAAGGTGTTAATGGCCACGGGAATGAGGAGTCTGGTCCAGCTGCCTCCTCGCAAGGGCAAAACCTTCATGAATCATAATCGCGCATTATGATGCTAATGGCCATAGTGTTAGCGGTCCTAACACTACAGGTTCAACATAGAGAGCGGCAGTTAGTTAACTCAACACCAGTGCCTCCAAAAACAAAAGGAATCCCGACTCCAATTAAACATTCAAAACATTGGACGGCTCGGTGGCACAGTGGTTAGCACTGCTGCCTCACAGCGCCAGGAATCCGGGTTCGATTCTCGGTTTGGGTCACTGTCTGTGCGGACTCTGCACGTTCTCCCCGTGTCTGCATGGGTTTCCTCCGGGTGCTCCGGTTTCCTCCCACAGTCCAAAAGACGTGCTGGTTAGGTGCATTGGCCGTGCTAAATTCTCCCACAGTGTACCCGAACAGGCGCCAGAGTGTGGCAACTAGAGGACAGTGACCCCATGGGAATCGAACCCAGGTCCCTGGCTAACCACTGTGCCAACGTGCCGTTCGTTAGGACTGAGGACACAAGCCGCAGGTGGAGCAATGAAAATCGGGGGGCGATTATGAGGCCGGAATTGAAGGAAGACAATTATCTCAGCGATTATGAGGCTGGAGGAGGTGAGATTAGATCAATGGCAGGCACATTCTGTACCGTGCTAAAATTGGCAGAAAGGGTAAGATTGGCCACCAGGCCCTGGCTGCTGCTGCATTGTGAGCCACACTTATTGAGCGTGTTGTTGATGTTTTGGCGAATGGCTGTCAGATTCTGCTCCAGGACCTCCTGTTGCTGGAGCAGCCGAGCTGCTGTCGAGTTTATGAGCAGCAGCTTGTCATTCATCTCAGTGATATCTGTGAATAAAAACAGGTACATTGTGACCGAGAGAGAGAATCAGTCAGAATGCAAACAAAACTTCACAACACCTCCTCCCGGTGGGAAGCACATTCTCCACCCACTTTTCATCCTTTCTCAATATTTCCCTGCGACCTAGTCTCGCAAAGTGTTTACAGTACAGACAGGCCATTCGGCCCAATTGGGACAACTCCACAAGAGCTTCCTCCCACCCCTCTTCAAATCACCTGATCTACATAACCTTCTATTCCTTTCTCTGTCGTGTCTTTATCTAGATTCCACTGGAATGTATCCACACTATTCACTGTAACTACTCCTTGTGGGAGTCAGCTTCCCAATCCATCACTCTCGAGTAAAGAAATTTCTCCTGTTGTTTTTAACAAGAGCAGTTGGCATTTCTTTGGCGGACCTGATAATGTGGCAGAGTGGGCTGCAGCGTTAAGTAAAGCTCCCTCTACACTGCCCCCATCGAACACTCCCAGGACAGGTACAGCACGGGGTTAGATACAGAGTAAAGCTCCCTCTACACTGTCCCCATCAAACACTCCCAGGACAGGTACAGCACGGGGTTAGATACAGAGTAAAGCTCCCTCTACACTATCCCCATCAAACACTCCCAGGACAGGTACAGCATGGGGTTAGATACAGAGTAAAGCTCCCTCTACACTATCCCCATCAAACACTCCCAGGACAGGTACAGCACGGGGTTAGTTACAGAGTAAAGCTCCCTCTACACTGCCCCCATCGAACACTCCCAGGACAGGTACAGCACGGGGTTAGATACAGAGTAAAGCTCCCTCTACACTATCCCCATCAAACACTCCCAGGACAGGTACAGCATGGGGTTAGATACAGAGTAAAGCTCCCTCTACACTGTCCCCATCAAACACTGATGTGGAGATGCCGGCATTGGACTGGGGTAAACACAGTAAGGAGTTTAACAACACCAGGTTAAAGTCCAACACATCTCCCCCCCTCCACCAGCCCCCCCCCCCCCCCCCCCACCCTTCCCACCACCACATGGCCAATCATGCCCTCCATGACAATGACAATATACACATCTCTTTAACCTGTCTTAATGCTCTCTCCACTCACGTTGTTTGTATCTTAAAGACTTGATTAGCTGTAAGTATTCGCATTCCAACCATTATTCATGTAAATTGAGTCTGTGTCTTTATATGCCCTGTTTGTGAACAGAATTCCCACTCACCTGAAGAAGGGGCTTGGAGCTCCGAAAGCTGGTGTGGCTTTTGCTACCAAATAAACCTGTTGGACTTTAACCTGGTGTTGTTAAACTTCTGACTGTGTTTACCCCATCAAACACTCCCAGGACAGGTACAGCAGAAATTGAGGCCAGACACTGGGGTGGACATGTGCTGAGGTAAGCTAGTTCGAAATACCTCCTCAGTTCTCTGTCACTTGGTTCCAGTTATTTTGTAGGATTTCATGATCCCACACCTCACACTCCCTCAACCCCCCCCACCACCGCCCCCCCCCCCCCCCCCCCCCCCCCCATGGCCAATCATGCCCTCCATGACAACGACAATCAGACCAGTTCACCAGGGCCAGGCTTTGCATCTGCCAAAATGGGGTCTGTTTAATCTGCAATGGCCCTGCCATTGAGGAAACCTCAGGTTTCTCTCCTGTGTCAACCACACCTCGCCCTTCCCCCACTGACAAAAATCAAATCTGTGGGAAAAGCACCCAGGTTCCTCCTATCATTTTCTAATGACTCCAGGGACCTGGGTTCGATTCCCAGCTTGGCTCACTGTGAGGAGTTTGCGTGTTCTCCCCATGTCTGCGTGAGTTTCCTCCGGGTGCTCCGGTTTCCTCCCACAGTCCGAAAGGCATGTTGGTAAGGGTGCATTGGCCATGCTAAATTCTCCCTCAGTGTACCCGAACAAGTGCCAGAGTGTGGTGACTAGGGGATTTTCACAGTAACTTCATTGCAGTGTTAATGTAAGCCCACTTGTGACACTAATGAATAAATATACTTTAAGCAATCCGTCTAAAGCGTCAATAAACGAGGTATTTGCTGTATTATTCTCTGCACATTGCAGCCATTACCTTGTGCCAGCTGAGATGCTGAATTCAGTGCATCGTAGGTGGTTTCACCCAGTTTCTTCAGGATTGGAACTCCAAGATCTAACCCAATGTCTGAAAATCACAAATCAATCAGGATCATTTAAAATAAGATTATGCAAAAGACATAAGCTGCAGTTTGTACAGCCACAGATTGCTGGATTCAACCTTGATTCATTTAACACTGGGAGCCAGATGCAATCATACTAGCGGGAGTGGGGATGGGGTAAGAGCAACACACAGACGTTTTAAGTATTGTAACATCATCTTATTTTTTACCCATATAACAAGATAGGGAATCTGCTTCCCGCCTTTCCCAATCCCAGTATTGTCATGGATTCAGGATATTCACCAACATTTTCTGCCAATCGGAAAAATCTCTGGCTGCCAGCACAACTCTGAACACTGCTCCATTCTAACCAATCGCCACTCAACAACCATCGGAGGAGTGTGTCAAAAATCTTTCCGTTGTGCGTGTTTTCTATTTCATTAGCTCAATGATTCTCACACTCGCCTTGTCTCTCAGCTACCATTATCTCTCTAGTTGATGACCAGCACTGGCTTCCATTCCAGCGATGCCTTGAATTTAAAATTCCCATCTTTGTTTTCCAATCCCTGTGTTGCCTCATCTCTCAGTAATCTCCCCTCAACCCTCCAGGATCTCTGGACTCATACACTCCACCATTGGCAGCCATGTTTTCAGTTGCTTTGGTCCTGAACTCTGTGGCTCTCTCCCTAAGTCTCTCTCCTCTTTAAGATGCTTCTTAAAACCTCCTGGGCTGGAGTGGGGTCACCTGCGTTGCGAAGTTGGTGTTTGGAAAATTATTTTTTAAATTGTAAAAATGCTAAGAGGTGAAAGTATTGCATGGTCTCTTTAAAAAAAATGCAGGTGCAGATAGAGTACACAGACTGAAACATTGTATTGAGAGGCTAGGCAGTCGTGTTGCCAAGACAACAGGCTGTTTTTGAATTTTGCCCAATCAATTTAAATTAGGCACTTGAATAACAGCAGCCTATTAGATTTAAATTTGATATTTGGGTGACCTGAGAACCAATCCTATTATGGGGGTGTTGGTATGTCATCAGGGGTATAAGAGCCAGCTCTCAGCTCCAGAGAGACAGCCAACAACTACCTCTGCCACAGCTTTAGAGAGAGAGACACAGCCAACAACTGCCTCTGCCACAGCTAATAGCTTTTAGCTCATCCGAATAGAAAAGGTACCAAAAAGAAGTCAGAAGATTCCAGAAGACGACAAACCTGGTTGAAATTTTGAGAGTGACTAAAAATTCTATTTTTTTGTTAATGAGTGGGAATTGTATTTATCTAGACATTCCATGAGAATAGTGTTTTATTGGGTTTGTTAATAGTTTATTTAACCAGTTCACTGTTAGTTAGATAAATAAAGTGTTACTTGTTGATTTTACAGAGTCTCCGGTAGATATTTTGATTTAACCACTAAAATTTGCTGAAGAGCAGACTGTACTATTTCTCACACACTTTAACAGATTATGAGGCGAGGCACTTCTCTTTGAGTGGTTGCGGGTTAATCCTCAGAGAGGGGATTAACCTCCCCTTTATAACACCTGTCCAAATAACATACCAATTAGGAGCAGAAGGAGGCCACTCGGCCTCTTGAGTCTTCTCCGCCATTCAATAAACTCATGGCTGATCTAATTTTAATCTTAATTTCTGCCTGTCCCCACTAACTTTTCACCCCCTTGTTAATCAAGACTCTATCTACCTCTGCCTTAAAAATATTCAGATGCTCTGTCTTAACCATCTTCTGAGGAAGAGAGTTCCAAACTCTCATAACCCTCTGAGGATAAGAAAGGGTCCTCATCTCTGTCCTATTTTTAAACAGTGACCCCCCTCCAGTTCTAGATTCTCACACAAGAGGAAACATTCTCTCCACATCCCCCCTGTCAAGTCTCCTCAGGATCTTAAATATTTCAAACATGTGGTGAAGTGTCAAATTTGGTCTGACACTGCACTTGTAAACTATCACAACACTGACCCCAGCAGGACACCATTCTTTAACTTCCCTCCAATCTGAAAAGCAACCATTGATGACTATTCTCCTTCAGCCATTGCTGTGCTTTTGATCCCATGAAATTTAAATTTTGCTCATAAAACTGGTCTTCAGGGACATCCCCTTTACTCAAAGCTATGATTCCAGTCAGGCTTTGGGTACACAGAGGAGGATTCTCAATTATACCGAGGTCTATGGTACCATAAGAAATGTGATTGAACAGATGTGACACAACTATGTGTTGTGTCATTGACAACACTGAGGGATAAACTGTCTCCACCTTTGCCTGATGGCTACCTAATCCTTTGTCCTCTTCTTCATGTGTGCCCTCTTCTCCATTCCTCCCATTTTTCCCATCCTATCTTTTTCACCATCCTTCTTCAGCCCCCAACAGCATGTTTCTTTCATCCACGTGATGCTTTACGTACAAGCACCAAGGGGTTAAATCTGCCTCATTATGTATCCTTTTTACACCTGAGAAAATCCTCAGCTGTATCTTGGTCATAGAGTCAGCTGGTTAGAGTTTTTGAACTGGACAGGGAGAGTGGGCCTCAAATGCTTGTGGACAAATACAAACCATCTCAGTGAATCACAGCCACTGGCCAAACTGACATGGTTTGTGTGTTGGTGATAGGGTAAATGCATGGGTCTATGGGGATGGGGCCTGGGTAGGATTGTGGTCGGTGCAGATTCAATGGGCCGAATGGCCTCCTTCTGCACTGTAGGATTCTATGATTCAATGTATTGGGATATAGTGAAAAGTATTGTTTCTCGCGTGCGATACAGACAAAACATACCATTCATAAAGTACATAGGGGAGAAGGAAAGGAGAGGGTGCAGAATATAGTGTAAGAAGAGCATTATTAGAGAGTTTAAGAGTTAGAGTTCAGTTTTAAGAGTATAGAACGAGAGTAAAAGATTGAATTTGAAGGGACAGCTCGCAGGAAGTGGCCTCACTCCGGCGCCATCTTGACAAAGGTAGCAACATGGAATTGGAATAGTTCTATCCAGCTGAAGTATACACAGAACTTGCACCGGCTAAATCAATCCTTCAACCATAAATCATTACTTACTGTCCAGGTTATCTGTGACACTGTTTATTGGGACTGCACTGGCATCAGTGATCGCTCTGATTTGCTGAAGAAAAATTAGTTTAAAGAAAAATTAAAATCTCAACATATGCACGTAACTTCTGAAAATAACATGCAGCTCCTGAATACATGTCCTCCCACCCTAACCAAGTGCCCAGAATTATACCGATTAAAAAAGTCAGATTTCAAAATATATGCATAATACAAACCCACTCCTGAAACACATACAGTAACAATTTACATTTATGCAGCACATTTATTATAACTAAATATCCCAAAGCACTTTTTAAAAAAACTTTATTTGTTAGTCACAATTAAGGCTTACATTAACACTGCAATGAAGTTACTGTGAAATTTCCCTAGTCGCCACAGTCCGGCACCTGTTCGGGTCAATGCATCTAACCAGCATGTCCTTCAGAATGTGGGAGGAAACCAGAGCACCCGGAGGAAACCCACGCAGACACGGGGAGAACGTGCAAACTCCACACAGACAGTGACCCAAGCCGGGAATCAAGCCTGGGTCCCTGGCGTTATGAAGCAGCAGTGCTAACCACTGTGCTACCGTGCCACCTACAAGGGCACTTCACAAGAGCAATGTCAATAAAAATATTTTGGACATTATTTTGGCATTGATTCACATAAGAAGATATTGGGAAAGCTTGGTTAAAGAGGCAGGTTTTAAGGAGCATCTTAAAGGAGGAGCCAGAGACAGAGAAAGAGACAGAAAGGTTTAGGGAGGGAATTCCATAGCTTAGGGCATGGTCATCTGAAGGCACGGCCACCAATGATAGAGCGATTAAAACGTATGACACACAAGAGGTCGGAATTAGTGAAATGCAGATAATTTAGGGCTGTGTAGGGCTGGAGGAGGTGAAACAGCGAGTGAGGGGCAACGTCATATAGAATTTGAACACAAGGATGAGAATTTTCAAATAGAAGCATTGTCGGGTAGCACTGGTGAGTTGGTGGTCAAGATCATACCAATGCTTAAGAATAGATTGAATAGATGGCTGAAAGATTGGAGAATAAAGGGACATGGGGCACATGGGATTAAGATAACTCTCATGAGGAGGGACGATACTAATACTTGTGGCAGCACAGTGACACAGTGGTTAGCACTGCAGCCTCACAGTGCCAGGGACCCAGGTTCAATTCCCAGCTTGGGTCACTGTCTGTGTGGAGTCTGCATGTTCTCCCCGTGTCTGCGTGGGTTTCCTCCAGGTGCTCCAGTTTCCTCCCACAGTCTGAAAAACATGCTGGTTAAGTGCGTTGGGCCGTGCAAAATTCTGGCTTAGAGTACCCGAACAGGCGCTGGAGTGTGGCGACCAGGGGATTTTCACAGTAACTTCATTGCAGTGTTAATGTAAGTCTTACTTGTGACACCAGCAAATAAACTAAAAAAAAACTTTAAAAAACAGTCATGCGGCTGGAAGTTCTAATTTTAGAAAGAAATTTGTTCTCTAATGTGTGAACGACATAAACACACGCTCATTGACAATTACACTGTCATGTCTTAACTCTCTCCAAATCTCATTCACCCATCACCCCCTATGCTTACTGACCTGCAACAAGTTTTGGAAAACTATTCGACTGTGATGGTCATCAAGGCCAGGTTGCCTATGCTTCCACTTACAAATCCAGCAGATTTTACAGAACAGGAAGGAAAACCTCTACAATTCTCTCCTTCCCAACCTGGGCGATCGAGGCTAACTGTCACCTTCCCTGGACTGAGTGAGGTCAGCACATCCAGCACAGACTGGGCCTGACACCAGGGAACTTGTACAAAAGCTGAGCTGTTTCTTGCCGAGCAAAGGGTAGAGCTTTTCCTGAGAAACATACCAACAATAGTAAATCCCACAGGTGAGGGACATCAGTTATGAGTGTCACATTCTTCTCTGATGCAACACAACGGATATCGGAAAAACTATAAAATGGGTCCTTTTTTTGAAGACAAGACTATATACGAATAGAGTTAAGCAGAAAGCTAAGCATAAAAGATAAATGTACTTTTTAACCACAACAATGGGGAAGGACTAAATAAACTGGAGTCATTCTCCTTTGAACAGAGATAAGGAGAGTTTTAATCGTGTTCAAAGTTGTGAATTGTTTTGAGAAATTGATTCTGGTGGCAGGAGGGGTTTTAGATTCATTAGCCCGTAATTTCCTCAGAGCGGTGGTCTCCGTTAGATTTCCACTCTGGATGGACTTACGCTCGCTAGTTGTGCTGGAGGGGAGGAAGCAGAGCAGACTGGAGGGGAGGGGGTGCGGCCGACTGGAGGGGAGGGGGTGGGGCGGATCATGTGAGTCAGACCAGGGGGCGTTTTCGGGGTGGTGTGGGCGATTTGTTCTGGAGTTGTGTGTGTGTGCGGGGTATTCCAAGCAGGTTGAGTCTAGGTGTTTAGGTAGTTATTCTGGAGTAACTTCTAACTCTTTCAGAGTAATTATGAGGGTAAAACTGGCAGAACCGTCTGAAGTTAGCGATTTAAATCACCTTTTTGGTTGGTTCCCAGCTTAATGCAATTGTCCAGAGGAGGTTAGCACTTCTGGACAATAGCTGGGTAAACCATTACGTGAGAACTTCCCAGAGGAATTCCCCCCGTATCGTTGAAGGACCTCCTGAATGTGAAGCTGGGGAACCGGGACGTTATGGGCCATAGATTCCTAGACATTTACAGCACAGAAGGAGGGCATTCAACCCATCTGCTGGACTTTTACTGCCTTGCCTGCCCGAGGCTTGTAAGATCCCACCTGAGGCCAACGGAGAATGCCGTTCTACGAGCCGCGCCCATCCCAATTCCGGGGCGGACGTGGCGGTAAAATTCCGGCCATTGTGTTCATGCCGGAAATCAAAGATCTGACTGCACTAATCCCATTTTCCAGCGCTTGGCCCAGAGCCCAGGAGGTTACAGCAGCGCAAGTGAATATCTAAATACTGCTTATATGTTACGAGAGATTCTGTCTCTACCACCCTTTCAGGCAGTGAGCTCCAGACTCCCACCACCCTCTGGATGAAAACATTTCTCCTCAACTCCCCTCTTACTATTCTGCCTCTTAATTTAAATCTCTGCCCTCTGGTTATTGACCCTCTACTAATGGAATAACTGCCTTCCCATCCACCCTATCTATGCCCCTTATACATCTCCATCATGTCCCCCCCTCAACCTTGACTGATCCAAGGAAAACAGCTCCAGCCTATTGAATCTTTCCTCAAAACTCAGACCCTCCATCCCAGACAGCATCCTGGTGAATCTCCTCTGCACTTCCTCCAGTGAAATCACATCCTTCCCGTGGTGTGGTGGCCAGAACTGCACACAGTGCTCCAGCTGTGGCTGAACCAGCAGTTTATACAGTTCTTTGATGCCTCGTTTAATAAAGGCAAATATCCCACATGCCATCTTAACCACACCTTATTTACCTCTCCTTCTGCCTTCAGGGATCTGTGGATATGCACTCCAAGGTTCCTCTGATTTTCAGTACATTCCAGGGTGCTACCATTCACAGTGTAATCCTTTGCCTTAATAGCCCCCTCCCCAAGTGCCCTCACACTTGTCGGGGTTGAATTCCATTTGCCGCTGCTCTGCCCACCTGACCAGTGCACTGAAATCCTCCTGCAGTCTCCGTCTATCCTCACCATTCACCACCTGACCAATTTTCATGTTATCCATGAGCTTCTTGACCGTACTTCCTATTTTTAAGTCCGAATCATTCATTTACACCGCAAATGGCAGCGGCACTGAGCCCTGTGGAATCCCACTGGAAACAGAATTCCAGTCACAGAAACATCCCTCTAACATCACCCTCTGCTTCCTGCCTCTCAACCAATTATGGATCCAATGTGTTACTTTGCTTTGGATTCCATGGGCCTTTATTTTCTTGACCAAGGGGGAAGTCCATACAGACCACATCAAATGCATTATCCTCATCAATACCCCTGGTTACCTCCTCAAAAAAGTTGATTAAATTTGTCGAACACAACCTTCCCTTAACAAATCCATGCTGCTTACTGGGTTGTTGGTAAATGGAGGACACAGATAATTGAGAAAGAACCCAGATGGAAGATGAGAAATTCTTTTGATAGATTGAGGAGTGTCTGAAAGGGCGGTGGAAGCAGATTTAATAATAACTTTCAAAAGGGAACCGGGTAAGTTACATTGAAAGAAAATGTGTTTGGGTAGTGGGGGAAGAGCAGGGAGAGTGGGACTAATTGGATAAATCTTTCAAAGAACATGAACGGCCTCTTGCTAATCTGTAGATTTCTATAATTCTGTTGCAGTTGACAATGTGCATGGACATTAGATGGTGAAGTAAAAAGAAACATCTTTATATCAAAATGGGTTCACCTTTAGCGAGGAATTGCAGATGAAGGATCAGTACTGGATGAGGCTGTCACGAGGAATGAATTCAAAGTGTTAATTGTAAACCATCATAACAGAATAAAAACTTACTTTTGGGATGGCATTAAGGTAAGTCTTCAGATTGCCCAAGCTGTCTCCCAATAAGTTGCCACTATCTTGTAAGGATTCTGTTGCCTTCTCATTGCTGACAAACATGCAGATACTTCCCGCTCTGTGTGTGGGAGCATTCGGGGGGACAAAAAATCAAGTGTTATTGTTTCAGAAGAAAAAAGCCTCTGCATTTCGATAATGACTTTTCACAATGCCCAGAATGCCTTACAGACTAGTTGAATTCTTAATGTGTTTGAGTAATAATACTTTGGGCCAGGTTTTGCCATCACAATAAAGGTGAGGCGAATGGTACTCAGTGTTATTGATCTGCAAATGGTACAGTCACCCAGGCAAAGGCAAGATATACAATTAAACACAAAAAATCCACACGTGTGTCCAAGTTGTGCCTCTCCACTTTGTGAAAACAGCAACTCTTCATCTGATCCAGCATTGGCACACATTAAACCATGTTTCAGTTGCTGCATTTGGACAATAATAACACGTTAAGCTCATTGCAGAAGTTTAAATCTTGTCCATTCTACGTAGCCTAAGTGCCCTCATTAATTACTTCTCGTCACCCTCTCTGGCACTAACAATTAACTATTACAAATGTGGAGTCTCATTCCCTCCAGTTTTAATTCAGGATTTAAGAATGTCAGATTCTACATTTTGATCATTTTTAACTTTGCGGTTGAATCTTTTACCTTTCTCTTAATCCAATTTTCTTTCTCCGTTTACTTATCATTCATTACCTGGTTTGACATTATCTTCACCCACTCTGAGTTCCTTCTCCGTCCTCGCACTGTTTATTTCTTAATCCCTCGATCTGATTGTTTAAGGGGATAGCCAGGTGTTTCCTATTCACTCAGATTTCCCTCACTGAAACAATGATTCTATGATTCTATGAAACAATGTCAGCTCACACTTACAACACACCACGAAAACCCTTCAAATATCTAAGCATGCAAAGGCAAGTTTCACTTGTGGCAGGCAGATGCTGTTACCTGCCTCATGATAGCAAAATTATGGACTATTAAAATGAGCAAGTAAGTCATAACATTCTATTTTAAGTTGGTTTGAAAATTAATGTTGGTTTCTCCTTGTGGAAAAATCTACTTCAAAAGTGTCAACAATGACCTACAATATTGGGATCAGACTGTCCATTGCTTTGGGCTAGAATTTGCTCTGTGCTGTATTTCGAGCGCAGGGGTCATGATCCAAACTTGCTCATAGCTGATGAGTTAGAGTGAGGCAGAATGCAAACTTGGTGTTGGCTCCACATTTAATCGGACGTGGTGTTGGATTGACCAGTTCCCACATTGCAGGAAACCAAAGCATGGGCCAATAGCAAAAAATTAAAGTTAAAGTTTATTTATTAGTCACAAGTAGGCTTACATTCACACTGCAATGAAGTAACTGTGAAAATCCCCAACTGGCGCTGGGCGCAATCTCACGCCACGCTCCCGCTGCAGCGAAGACGAAGAAATTGGCGACCAGCCAAACCTCTGTTCACTGCAGCGGGATGGGAAAATCACGATGGCGTGTACAGTGATAAGATTCCGGCCTATGATCTTGAAGGCAGTCTATTCCTCGTAAAAGCAAATTGCACTCAACACATTAAAATAAAAGCAAAATCCCGCGGATATTGAAAATCTGACATAAAACAGAACATGTTGAAAAGACTCAGTAGGTCTGGCAGCATCTGTGGAGAGAGAAACAGAGTTTATGTTTTGAATCTGTATCAGGCTGTATCAGACTTGAAAAGTTAAATCTGTTTCTTTCTGCACAGATGCTGCCAGACCTGCTGAGTTTTTCCAGTGTTTTCTGTATTGTTTTGGACTCATAAGAACTAGGAGCAGGAGGAGGCCATCTGGCCCCTCAAGCCTGCTCCGCCATTCAATAAGATCATGGCTGATCTTTTTGTGGACTCAGCTCCACTTACCCGCCCACTCACCATAACCCTTAATTCCTTTACTGTTCAAAAATTTATCTATCCTTGCCTTAAAAACATTCAATGAGATAGCCTCAACTGCTTCACTGCGCAGGGAATTCCACAGATTCACAACCCTTTGTGTGAAGAAGTTCCTCCTCAACTCAGTCCTAAATCTGCACCCCCTTATTTTGAGGCCATGCCCCCTAGTTCTAGTTTCACCTGCCAGTGGAAACAACTTCCCTGCTTCTATCTTATCTATTCCATTCATAATCTTATATGTTTCTATAAAATCTCCCCTCATTCTTCTGAATTCCAATGAGTGTAGCCCCAGTCTACTCAATCTCTCCTCATAAGCCAACTCTGTCAACTCCAGAATCAACCTAGTGAATCTCCTCTGCACCCCCTCCAGTGCCAGTATATCCTTTCTCAAGTAAGGAGACCAAAACTGCACATAGTACTCCAGGTGTGGCCTCACCAGCACCTTATACAGCTGCAACATAACCTCCCTGTTTTTAAACTCTATCCCTCCAGCAATGAGGGACAAAATTCCATTTGCCTTCTTAATTACCTGCCGCACCTGCAAACCAACTCCTTGTGATTCTTGCACAAGGACACCCAGGTCCCTCTGTACAGCAGCATGCTGCAATTTTTTACCATTTAAATAATAGTCCATTTTGCTGTTATTCCTACCAAAATGGATGACCTCACATTTACCAACATTGTACTCCATCTGCCAGACCCTCGCCCACTCACTTAGACTATCTATATCCCTTTGCAGACTTTCAGCGTCCTCTGCACACTTTGCTCTGCCACTCATCTTAGTGTCATCTGCGAATTTTGACAGATTACACTTGGTCCCCAACTCCAAATCCTCTACGTAAATCCAGGCGTGTGCTGCTGAATGATTTTGCTGCGATTGTAATTCAGAAAGTGGAACTCCAGGCCAAAAACGCAGGGAGCAGCAAGCGTGCAGTTACAGTGCCGCAGGCCATAGTACTGGAGTCAGACAGGAGTGATGCCACTGGGGGTCCGGATGAACCCAGATCACCCTCAGGAGGGATTGGGAGCCAGGGCGGTCATTCCTGATCTCTGGGTCAGAGAATATGACAGCAGTACCTATTGTCATTGGCTGTACCTCAATTCACCATTGTTAAAAAAGAGATAAAGTTTAAAGTTTATTTATTAGTGTCACAAGTAGGCTTACATTAACACTGATGTGGAGTTGCCGGCGTTGGACTGGGGTGGGCACAGTAAGAAATCTCACACCAGCTTAAAGTCAACAAAGAACAAAGAAAATTACAGCACAGGAACAGGCCCTTTGGCCCTCGAAACCTGCACCGACCATACTGCCTGACTGAACTAAAACCCTCTACCCTTCCGGGGACCACATCCCGCTATTCCCATCCTATTCATGTATTTGTCAAGACAACCCTTAAAAGTCACTATCGTATCTGCTTCCACTACCTCCCCCGGCAACGAGCTCCAGGCACCCACCACCCTCTGTGTAAAACATCTGCCTCGTACATCTCCTTTAAACCTTGCCCCTTACACCTTAAACCTGTGCCCCCCAGTAATTGACTCTTCCACCCTGGGAAAAAGCTTCTGACTATCCACTCTGTCCATGCCCCTCATAATCTTGTAGACTTCTATCAGGTCACCCCTCAACCTCCGCTTGGTAGCACGAGTGCTCCGAAAGCTCGTGCTACCAAATAAACCTGTTGGACTTTAACCTGGTGTTGTGAGACTTCTTACATTAACACTGCAATGAAGTTACTGTGAAAATCCCCTAGTCGCCACACTCCGGTGCCTGTTTGGGTACACTGCGGGAGAATCTAGCGTGGCCAATGTATGTAACCAGCACGTCTTTCGGACAGTGGGAAGAAACCGGAGCACCCGGAGGAAACCCATGCAGACACGGGGAGAACGTGCAGATCCCGCAAAAACAGTGACCCAAGCCGGGAATCGAACCCAGGTCCCTGGTGCTGTGAGGCAGCAGTGATAACCTCTGTGCCACCATGCTGCCCTGATAGAATCTGGCTCCAACTTGGCAGAGGGCAGAGCAGAGCCTCTGCTGCATCTTTCACTAGCGTCTGATGAAAGATCATCTCCACCTGAAACGTTAACTCTGTTTCTCTCTCCATTGACGATGCCTGGCTTGTTGGGTTTTTCCAGCATTTTCTGTTTCTTGCTCGGATTTCCAGCATCAGTGCCGTACTTTGCTTCATCTCCCCGTCATCCGACAGACACAGAGACACTGTCAGTGCAGCCACCTTTGTGTGGGCAGATCACCAAATCCGCCAGCCTCCCTGTGAGGATGCAGTTAGACTCCAAACACAGGAACTCATCTCAATACCTCCAGAGACTATCCTCAGTATTTCCAGTAGTTATTCTTCCCCACAGGCGTGTGCCTGTTTCTTTCAATAATATTAACCGGGGCACTTGCATCCGGATACTTCTTCAACAGTGAGTGACAAACAAAGTGGTTGAATGTGGCCTCCAGCTTTGGAATTTGAATATCGAGGCAGCCAGTAAGACTGAGTGAGGTGGTGATATCAATGCGGCAGCAGTTTCTGGTGTATATAGGAGGTGCTGCACGAGGGCCCACTCCCCCAAGGTGAGAACACTAAGCACCCACAGGAAAGGAACTGAGGAAACACAGGGGGGAATAGTTCAGTTTTGTACGGATGAGCAGACATATTACGAAACAGATTTCTGTTGGTGGTTTTCATTTCAAAACCTTTAATCTTTTAAAAGATTACAAAAATTCTGGATCAGAACATGAGCCACCTGTCAGGATGCAACTCTCACTCCTTCACTTTTTTAAATCATTGACAGGACATGGACATCACTGGTTAAGCCTGCAGTTATTGCCCTTCCCAAATTGCCCTTGAAAAGGTGGTGGTGAGCTGCCTTCTTGAACCGCTGCAGTCCACGTGGTGTAGGTACACCCACAGTGCTGTTAGAGATTTTGACCCAATGACAGTGAAGGAACAGTGTAATCTTTCCAAGTCAGGATGGTGAGTGACTGGGAGAGGAACTTGAAGGTGGTGATGTTCCCATGTATCTAATACCCTTCCCCCTCTAGATGGTAGTGATTGTGGGTTTGGAATGTGCTGTCGAAGGAGCCTTGGTGATTTCCTGCAGTTCATCTTGTAGATGGTACACACAGCTGCCACCATGTGTTAGTGATGGAGGGAGTGGATATTTACGGAAGGAGCGCCACTCAAGCCATCTGCTTTGTCCTGGATGGTGTTGAGCTTCTTGAGTGTTGCTGGAGCTGCATTCATCCAGGCAAGTGGAGAGTATTCCATTACACTCCTGATTTGTGCCTTGTAGATGGTGGACAGGCTTTAGGGAAGTCAAGTGGTAAGTTTCTTAATGCAGGATTCCTAGCTGCTGATCTGCTCAGGTAACCACAGTATTTATATGGCTAGTCAAATTCAGATTCTGGTCAATGGTAACCCCCAGGATGTTGATAGTAGGGATTCAGTGAATGCCAAGGATTGAGGGTTCGATCCTCTTTTGTTGGACATGATCTGTGGTATGAGGGTTACTCGCCACTTGTCAGCCCAAGTCTTAATATTGTCCAGATCTTGCTGCATTTGGACATGAACTACTTCAATATCTGAGGAGTCGCGAATGGTGCTGAACATTGTGCAATCATCGGCGAACATCCCCACTTCTGACCTTATGATGGAGGGAAGGTCATTGATGAAGCAGCTGAAGGTGATTGGGCCTCAGACACTACCCTGAGGGACTCCTGTAGGGATGTCCTGGAGCTGAGATGATTGATCTCCAATCATCACAACCATCTTCCTTTGGGCTGGTCTGACTCCAACCAGCAGAAAGATTCCCCCCTGATTCCCATTGGTTCCAGTTTCGCTAGGGCTCCTTGATGCCACACTCAGTTAAATGCTGCCTTGATGTCAAGGACTGTCTCACCACGCTTCTGGAGTTCAGCTCTTTTGCCCATGCTTGAACCAAGGCTGTAATGAGATCAGGAGCTGAGTGACACTGACCCAAGCCATGGTAATGGTTGAGTGGGGGATATGCCGGGCCACGAGGTTACAGATTGTGGTTCAGTACAATTCTGCTATTAGTGATGGTCCACAGCGCCTCATAGATGTCCAATCTGGAGTTGCTAGATCTGTTCAAAGTCTGTCCCATTTGGCACAGGTGACAATGCCACACAACACAGTCTGTAAGGTATGATTCCGTGAGTATGACAGTCAGGCTGCTGCTTGACTAGTCTGTGAGGTAGCACTCTCTATTTTGGCACAAGCCCCCAAGATGTTAGCAGGGAGGATTTTGCAGTGTTGATAAGGCTGGGTTTGCAGTTGTCTAGGTTAATGCTGGATGGTCCATCCAGTTTCCTTCCTTTATTATTCACTTGTTTTAAGCAGTTTGATACAACTGAGAGGCTTGCTGGGTCAATTCACAGGGCAGTTGAAAGTCAGCCACATTGCTATGGGCCTGGCATCCAGGTAAGGATGGCAGATTTCCCTTCACTGAAGGGGATTGGAGAAACAGTAGGATTTGTACAAGAATCGACAATAGCTTTGTGCAATTTTATTTCCACATGTTCATTGAAATCAGGGTCCCCCATCTGCTGTGATGGGATTTGAACCCAGCTCCCCAGAGCATTACCCTGGGTCTCATGAATACCGGACCAGTGACAGTGCCACTATACCACTATTTAGCTGTCAGGGTTGTATCTCTCACTCCAAATGTCTTCTTGCACTGATCCATAAAAAATCCCACAGAATTATTACAGTTGATCTCCATGCCAATCTAGCCCTCCCCTCCATTAATCTCTTACTGCCTGCCTGCCTCAGATATCCTGTTGACTACTCACAACTGAGATTTCCCAAGGAGACCCTTAACAGGTTCCCCAAAGTCTAAATGCATCAAAGCTGCAGTAGATTTAATCCAGAGATTTACTCTGTATCTAACCCCATGATGTACCTGTCCTGGGAGTGTTTGATGGGGACAGTGTAGAGGGAGTTTTACTCTGTATCTAACCCCGTGTTGTACCTGTCCTGGGAGTGTTTGATGAGGACAGCGTAAAGGGAGCTTTACTCTGTCTCTAACCCCATGCTGCACCTGTCCTGGGAGTGTTTGATGGGGATAATGTAGAGGGAGCTTTGCTCTATCTCTAACCCCGTGCTGTACCTGTCCTGTGAGTGTTTGATGGGGACAGTGTAGAGGGAGCTTTACTCTGTCTCTAACCCCGTGCTGTACCTGTCCTGGGAGTGTTTGATGGGGGCAGTGTAGAGGGAGCTTTGCTCTGTCTCTGACCCCCCTAGTGTATCTGCCCTTCAAGCATCTGATTAAAAATCTATTCACTGCTAAATGAAAATCTGTTTGCATCAGCATGCAGACATTCCTAATGAGCTCATAAATCTACCCAGAAAAGTTGGAAAAGTACACATTTTGATGAAAATTTCTGAATCTTCAGGAAAAGCTAAACACTCACAGGATCACTGTTGTAATCAGGAACAAGATGGCTGCCAGGGTCTTCCTCCTGCAGTTAGTCGATTTAGTCTGCTCCTGGTACAGCTTCCCTCCACAGTTCCCACAACACCGGCAGCAGCAGAAGCAAAGACCAACCAAGGGCATGAGGAGGAAGAAGAGAATTCCAATGACCGCGCACACAATGAAGCCAACCTCATACAGCAAAACCTGGATAAGACGAGGATATAAACTGGATTATTTATTCAGTCTAGCAATGAAAGCGGAGGAGTTACGAGGGTCAGATTGCTGTTTGCCAGTGACTCCCATCGAGCAGTCGAGAACCCAAAGCCCGTTTAATACCATGCCCAATTTCCTTTACAGGTTGATTCACAGAAAAACAAACTGCTCAGAGTGTAAAACTGCACTCACGATTATTACCGCTCAAGATTGAGTTTAAATCCAACCCTCTGTCTCCCCTCATTCACTGAACCTCTACACTCTGGAACTCCACAACTCTTTCAGTAATTTACACAGTCTACAGGCTCTGAAATGTGGCATCCTCTCTGCATTAATCTGATTGCCAACAGTAATCCCTGCATCAATTAACCTTTCATCACCCCTCACAGAAGTGGATATTTGAATTGCTTTGAGGTTGAGACTGTTTTATGCAGGTGTTTAATAAGTACTTGCCGCACTCAGATGTCCCTCAGTTAAGAGGCCAATGGGCCTATTGTTTTTGATGGTGTTGCTTAGGGGAAGCTGTCACCATGGAATCCACTTTGTCAAATTGTGCCTGCTCTTTCCTCCACCTCCATCTAAATTTCCAACAGGCAGGTGAGGCACCGGTGTTCTGATTTCTCTGGAGTGTGACACATGCCATGGTGCAGCTTTCCCTGGATGCTGAATGCAGAAAGCCAGCAGGGATTATGTGCTCAAGTCCTGGCATGCGGCTTCACCCACAACCCTCGGACCCGATGCTGAGAGTGCTCCCAATGGAAATAAGCTTATAATGTTGTTGGAGCGACATCAAAGCCCAACTGGTTAATTAATATCCTTTAGGAAAGGAAACCTGCTGTCCTCACCCTTTCTGGACCTCAGGAGGACTCTTAACTTCTCTTTAAAATGTTGCAGCAATTCATTAAGACCAGCATCACTCTCTCAGAGCAACATGCAATGATGCAGGACTTGCAGTGAGACCCATATCACAAGAATCAATTGTATTTATTTGAAAAAGCAATGTGATTAAATTCGGTCGGCACGGTAGCACAGTGGTTAGCACTGCTGCTTCACAGCTCCAGGGACCCGGGTTCGATTCCCGGGTCGGGTCACCGTCTGTGTGGAGTTTGCACATTCTCCTCGTGTCTGCGTGGGTTTCCTCCGGGTGCTCCGGTTTCCTCCCACAGTCCAAAGATGTGCGGGTTAGGTTGATTGGCCAGGTTAAAAATTGCTCCTTAGAGTCCTGGGATGCGTAGGTTAGAGGGATTAGTGGGTAAATATGTGGGGGTAGGGCCTGGGTGGGATTGTGGTCGGTGCAGACTCGATGGGCCGAATGGCCTCCTTCTGCACTGTAGGGTTTCTATCTATGAACATAAATTTTCATAAATTCTTTCATGTCTACTGTACACATTACTGAGTTCGCTGGATAGAGGCTGCCTGTTTCCATTCCCTGGTGAATTAGTTGTGTTTTATCTGGTGTTCAGTGAATAAATTACAATTTATCCACTTTTCCATGGATTTGTATCCATTCCAACTACCCCTAATCCTAGTGAGTGAGTATTCTTGGTAATGTGCTAAGGTATTACATTTGATGTTGCAAATTAGACCATAACATGTAGAGGCAGAAGTAGGCCATTCGGCCCATCGAGTCTGCCCCGCCATTCAATGAGATCATGACTGATCTGATATAATCCTCAACTCCACTTTCCCACCATATCCCCATAACCCTTGGTTCCCTTATTAAAAATCTGTCTGTCTCAGCCTTGAACATACTTAATGACCCGGCCTCCACAGCCCTCTGTGGGAAAGAATTCCACAGATTCACTACCCTCTGAGAGAAGAAATTCCTCCTCATCTCTGTCTGAAATGAGCAACCCCTTCCTCTGAGATTATGTCCTCTGGTCCTAGACTTCCCACAAGGGGAAACAGCCTCTCAGCATCCACCCTGTCAATCCCCCTGAGAATCTGATATGTCTCAATAAGGTCGCCTCTCATTCCTTTAAACGCCAATGAATACAGGCCCAACCTACTCAACCTCTCCTCATGAGAAAATCCCTCCATATCTGGGATCAGCTTACAAACCTTCTCTGGACTGCCTCCAATGCCAGAATATCTTTCTTTAGATAAGCAGACCAAACTGTTCACAGTATTCCAGGTGTGGCCTAACTCATGTCATGCATAGCTTTTGCAAGACTTCCTATTTTGATGCTCCATTCCCTCTAAAATAAAGACCAACATTCCATTTGCCTTCCCTATTGCTGCTGAACTTTAGGCACGAGCACCCCAAAGCCCTCTGTGCTGCAGCTTTCTGCAGTCTTTCTCCATTTAAATAATATTCAGCTCCTTTATTCTACCCACCAAAGTGCAGAACTTCACATGTTCCAACATCATATTCCATCTGCCAAGTTCTTGCCCACTCATTTAACCTGTCTATATCCCTCTGTAGACCCTGTGACATCCTCACCACCTGCCTTCCTACCTATTTTTACGTCATCCACAAACTTGGCAATAGCACATTCTCTTCTCTTGTCCAAGTCATTAATATATATTGTGAATAATTGTGTCCTCCAGCACTGATCTCTGCGGCACTCCACTAGTTACAGGTTATCATCCTGAAAATGCTTCTCTGTCGCAGTTCTCTGTCTGCTATCAGTTAGCCAATCCTCTCTCCATGTGAATCCTCTATGTCAGGGTGAGGAGCATCAGAGAAGTGTTAATGTTGTTGCTTCACCATCGCAGCTGGAGGAAGTTTAATTCAAACAATAAAATCTGGAATTGAAAACTAGTCTCACAAATGGTGACCATGAAACTATCATTGATTGTCGTAAAAACCCATCTGGTTCACTAATGTCCTTTAGGGAAGGAAATCTGCCATCCTTACCCGGTCTGGCCTACATGTGACTCCAGGGTCACAGCAATGTGGTTGACGCTTAACTGTCCTCTGAAATGGCCGAACGCGACACTCAGTTCAAGGGCAATAGGGATGGGCAATAAATGCTGGCCCAGCCAGCGACACCCACATCCAGCGAATAAATAAAGAAATGATGAACAGGTTCAGAAAGATTGGCTGCTTTTAATTTGATATTTAATTGATTTGATTATTTGTGTTTGTGAGACCATGGTTGCTCATGCAAACAAAGTGTTGCTTTGTAAAGTAGCGACCATGAATCCATGGAAATATTAATGACGCTTCAAGAAGGATCAAAGGAACCTCCCGCATGGGATCGTATTAAGATTCTGTTTGTTGACTGTAGAGAAAGGAATGTAAAGAGACAATAAAAGGATATCAAATACTCTTGCACAGAAACAGGGGCATTGAGGTAGAAATATAGTCATTGCTCCTTTTCTGGGCAAATAGCCAACAGTACCAGACCTGAAGGCCTGAGTGACACTCGATATTAGGCCTTGGGGATCAATTGAATAATTTGGGTGAGCAGTCAGCAACTTGATCTGCTTTGCCTGCCCTGCTACCAGCGGCCTTCTGGGAAGTACCACAAGGGCCAGGGGGTGCGCAAAGGGATAGGGAGATAGCAATGTTTGCCTGGATCTCAGGGAGCTTTTCACAAAGCCATTTGCTAGGCTGCACCCAGTCCCATACCAGGAAAAACTGACTGAAGCTTTGGTGTGTGCAAGCCCAAAATTCCCAATCAGGGATTCAGGCCCAACTAATGAACACAAAGGGTCTAATGAGTGTTTTAGGCAGACCCTGGGCAGAGACTAGCAGTGCCCTGTTTCCCGCTCAGGAGTAAACATAACTCTGGTTCCTCGGGCCATAGAATCAGTTGAATGATCTGCCTCCCATAGTGAATAAAAACCAAGTCAAACTGCTTCTCACACCCAGTGCAGTGAATGGGTAATAATCAGAAACAGGCAGATGGAGTCATCCTTGTGTTCAAGCTGAGAGTGATCAGGATAATGGGAATGCTGAGTGTTCGGAATTGGCTTCATCATCCTTTCCTCATTTAGCGATCGTTAAGAATGCTATCTCTCAGAGATACTTTCCAATGCCAATGCTTTATCTTCAACCTAACAATACAGAAACTCACTGATTCTTTCACTCTTCTTACCTTTTGATATTTGTTCTCTAATTCTGAAGCATTTTTTACAAGTGTCTTGACTATATCTGAAAAACAGAAATAGGAGACTTTGTTAGCAAGCATAAATAATTATTATTCATTTTGTACAGAGAGATGGTGATTATCTGTGACTATGTGAGAGACTGCAGGTGTCGATCTCCTGCCACTTTTGTACGTCAGCCACTGTCTACATGATGCCTGCCTCTCACAGGGTGAATAATTCAGTTGGATATACATGTGTTCTGTGATCAATAGAGAATGGGCTGTGTATACTTTTTGACAGTAAGAAGTTTAACAACACCAGGTTAAAATCCAACAGGATTATTTGGTAGCAAAAGCCACACAAGCTTTCGGAGCCCCAAGCCCCTTCTTCAGGTGAGTGGGAATTCTGTTCACAAACAGAGCATATAAAGACACAAACTCAATTTACATGAATAATGGTTGGAATGCGAATACTTACAGCTAATCAAGTCTTTAAGAAACAAAACAACGTGAGTGGAGAGAGCATCAAGACAGGCTAAAAAGATGTGTATTGTCTCCAGACAAGACAGCCAGTGAAACTCTGCAGGTCCAGGCAACTGTGGGGGTACTTTTTGATGCAGACTACATGGGTGAAACTTAATGACAAAGATAAAGATGTTTAAATGCCACAGAGTTAAACTGGTTGGAAACTAACTACTTGTAAGTATGAAGCAATTAAGAACAAAGAACAAAGAACAGTACAGCACAGGAAACAGGCCCTTCGGCCCTCCAAGCCTGTGCCGCTCCTTGGTCCAACTAGACCAATCGTTTGTATCCCTCCATTCCCAGGCTGCTCATGTGACTATCCAGGTAAGTCTTAAACGATGTCAGCGTGCCTGCCTCCACCACCCTACTTGGCAGCGCATTCCAGGCCCCCACCACCCTCTGTGTAAAAAACGTCCCTCTGATGTCTGAGTTATACTTCGCCCCTCTCAGCTTGAGCCCGTGACCCCTCGTGATCGTCACCTCCGACCTGGGAAAAACTTCCCACTGTTCACCCTATCTATACCCTTCATAATCTTGTATACCTCTATTAGATCTCCCCTCATTCTCCGTCTTTCCAAGGAGAACAACCCCAGTCTACCCAATCTCTCCTCATAGCTAAGACCCTCCATACCAGGCAACATCCTGGTAAACCTTCTCTGCACTCTCTCCAATGCCTCCACGTCCTTCTGGTAGTGCGGCGACCAGAACTGGACGCAGTATTCCAAATGTGGCCTAACCAGCGTTCTATACAGCTGCATCATCAGACTCCAGCTTTTATACTCTATACCCCGTCCTATAAAGGCAAGCATACCATATGCCTTCTTCACCACCTTCTCCACCTGTGTTGCCACCTTCAAGGATTTGTGGACTTGCACACCTAGGTCCCTCTGTGTTTCTATACTCCTGATGACTCTGCCATTTATTGTATAACTCCTCCCTACATTATTTCTTCCAAAATGCATCACTTCGCATTTATCCGGATTAAACTCCATCTGCCACCTCTCCGCCCAATTTTCCAGCCTATCTATATCCTGCTGTATTGCCCGACAATGCTCTTCGCTATCCGCAATTCCAGCCATCTTCGTGTCATCCGCAAACTTGCTGATTACACCAGTTACACCTTCTTCCAAATCATTTATATATATCACAAATAGCAGAGGTCCCAGTACAGAGCCCTGCGGAACACCACTGGTCACAGACCTCCAGCCGGAAAAAGACCCTTCGACCACTACCCTCTGTCTCCTATGGCCAAGCCAGTTCTCCACCCATCTAGCCACTTCTCCTTGTATCCCATGAGCCTTAACCTTCTTAACCAACCTGCCATGTGGGACTTTGTCAAATGCCTTACTGAAATCCATATAGACGACATCCACGGCCCTTCCTTCATCAACCGTTTTTGTCACTTCCTCAAAAAACTCCACCAAATTTGTAAGGCACGACCTCCCTCTTACAAAACCATACTGTCTGTCACTAATGAGATTGTTCCGTTCTAAATGCACATACATCCTGTCTCTAAGAATCCTCTCCAACAACTTCCCTACCACGGACGTCAAGCTCACCGGCCTATAATTTCCTGGGTTATCCCTGCTACCCTTCTTAAACAACGGGACCACATTCGCTATCCTCCAATCCTCAGGGACCTCATCCGTGTCCAAAGAAGCGACAAAGATTTCCGTCAGAGGCCCAGCAATTTCACCTCTCGTCTCCCTGAGCAGTCGAGGATAGATGCCATCAGGCCCTGGGGCTTTGTCAGTTTTAATGTTCCCTAAAAAACCTAACACTTCCTCTCTTGTAATGGAGATTTTCTCTAACGGGTCAACACCTCCCTCCGAGACACTCCCGGTTAACACGCCCCTCTCCTTCGTGAATACCGATGCAAAGTATTCATTTAGGATCTCCCCTATTCCCTTGGGTTCTAAGCATAATTCCCCTCCTTTGTCCCTGAGAGGTCCGATTTTCTCCCTGACAACTCTTTTGTTCCTAACTGACAACTCTTTTGTTCCTAACTGACAACTCTTTTGTTCCTAACTGACAACTCTTTTGTTCCTAACTGACAACTCTTTTGTTCCTAACTGAATTACTGAGAGGTTCAATGACCTTTTTCCATTATCACTTGTCTTATGTTCTTGAGACAAGTCCTGTG
The DNA here is from genome assembly GCF_964213995.1 of Mustelus asterias. NCBI lineage: Eukaryota > Metazoa > Chordata > Chondrichthyes > Carcharhiniformes > Triakidae > Mustelus > Mustelus asterias. The sequence goes on along the minus strand of NC_135811.1, from coordinate 3,913,455 downwards.
GTGCAGTGGGTAGCGTCCCTGCCACTGAGCCAAAACAAAGGTACAGGATTAGGCCATTCAACCAGTCAAGTCTGTTCCGCCATTCAATACTATCATGGCTGATTGGACACTTCAATGCCTTTTACCCATTATCACCATAACCCTTTCCATCATGATGAATCAGAAATCTGTCAATCTCTACATGAAACATACACAATGACTGAGCTTCCACAGCCCCTTGGGGTAGAGAATTCCAAAGATTCACAACCCTCTGTGGAAAGAAATTTCTCCTCATCTCGGTCCTAGGAGGCTTCCCCCTTATTTCGAAATTGTGTCCCTGGTTCCAACCTCCCAACCAAGGGAAACAAGATGGAAGGAGATTTAGAAATGGACAAATGGAACGATGGAAGAAATTAACATTTAGAATAATATAATAAGAATGTAAAGTAATAAAATGGATTAATAAGATAAAAGAAAGAAATAAAATAAATGGAAATAGGTTGAAGGTGGAGGAGAGAGTTGATGCTCTGAAGCTGTTGAGCTCAATGTTTAGTCTGGAAGGCTGCATTGTAGGGATTCTATAGTTCTATTGCTGGTGCTCCTTACCAAAATCCATGGAGCAACTCCTTTATAATGATACATTTTTCTTATTTAATTTATTTAAACAATTCCCAACAACAGCTTTTCACCAATCAATGAATTTACAGTTTTCGTGTGATATCACTCCTGGATTTTCCCGTTCCCCAGGTAGAGGTGTCCCTCACAGGTCCGGCTGAATCTACTCCAGGAAGGTGAGCTCTGAGTTCAAGTCCCCCCAGGACTTGAGGGCCAAGAAGGTGCATCCATTATGTGGCCAAACAGGTTGAGTATTAACCTCCAAATCCTTCCCACACATGCCAATGGATGCAATTAGAGTAGGAGAGATTCCTGGTCAGTCGTGTGAAGGAAAAGTTTTTTTATTTATTAATGTCACAAGTCGGCTTACATTAACACTGCAATGAAGTTATTGTGAAAATCCCCTATTCGCCACACTCCGGCGCCTGTTCGGGTACACTGAGGGAGAAGTTAGCATGGCCAATGCATCTAACCAGCACGTCTTTCAGATTGTGGGAGGAAACTGGAGCACCCGGAGGAAACCCAAGAAGGAAAGAATGTTGGCGCCTCTACCATCACTATCCATTAAAAGTGCAAGTTGCCACAGCAACCGGAACCCCAAAGCACACTGTAACACTACCACCGTGATCTTTGGGAAGGAGGGTGGGGAGGAAGAGAAGTTTGTTCCGCTGCACCATTAACAAGGTGCATGAAATTGAAAACTGAGACAGTCGCGATTATGTGGAAAGGTGCTGCTGGGATCGTGTTTCTAATTTGTTGGTAACCAGGCAATTAATCTGCAATTTTCAGCATAAAGAATTATCATTTCAATCAGCAGTAACACACGCTTTCCTAGAATCATAGAATCCCCACAATGCAGAAGGAGGCCATTCGGCCCATCAAGTCTACACTGAACTCAATCCCATCATGGTCCTATCCCCGTAACCCCACATATTTACCCTTCTAATCCCCTGACACTAAGGGGCAATTTATTGTGGCCAATCCACCTAACCTGCACATCTTTGGACGGTGGGAGGAAACCGGAGCACCCGGAGGAAACCCACGCAGACACGGGGAGAACATGCTAACTCCACACAGACAGTGACCTGAGGCCGGAATTGAACCAGGGTCCCTGACGCTGTGTGGCAGCAGTGCTACCCGCTGTGCCACCACACCTCCCCCAGTTTCCTTTTATTATTTTGCAGAAAGATACCACTCACTCTCAGAACGATATCTTGTTCTGTAGATTTGCAGTGCTTGCCCTTGTATGAACTCTCAAGGACAATGTTGTGAAACTGTCAAGGAAATCAAGGGAAATTAATTTACAGAAGAGGACTAAAGATGACGTAAGATGTAAACTAGCTACTGGAATTCTATTTGCCAGCACAAAGCGAATTCTACCCATGGGAGTGTTTAATGAATGCAATGTTTATTGTACAGAATGCCGAGTAGGTGAATTTCACTGATTGCACTGGCACACCTTGGCCATAACACTGACACACCCAGCACTCTTATTCACTCCCCTCTTTGCCAAGTTAAGTAGCAGGTTGGTGCTCTTTATTATCGCTGTTTGTTATCGGTATGGAGCGAGAAATAAGGATCACTTTGCACAAATGAAATGACAAACTTTGACCATGAAAGGGGTTCGGAATTCAGGGCTCCAAACAACACAAACCTCTTCCTCTGTGCCATGTATGACCGCAAGCATCAGAGAGTTTCACCTCATGCATTAGGAGGAGGTGGTGGTGTAGTGGTATTGTCGCTGTACTAGTAATCCACAGACCCAGGGTAATGCACTGGGGACCCGGGTTCAAATCCCACCATGGTGGATGGTGAACTTTAATTTCAATACAAATCTGGAATGAAAAGTCTAATGTTGACCTTGAAACTGATGTCCCTCAGGGAAGGAAATCTGCCACCCTTACCCAGTCTGGCTTTTGTGTGACTCCAGACAGCAATGCAATTGACTCCTAAATACCCTCTGAAATGGTACAAGAAACCACTCAGTTCAAGGGGCAACTAGGAATGGGTAATAAATGCTGGCCCAGCTGCTTAGTACCGCACTTGGACCAAGGTGGTAAAGAGTCTGGAGCTGAGTGACTGATAGAGCCCAAACTGAACAACAGCGATTGCTCTGTAAGTGCTGCCAATGACAACCGCCATCACTTTAAGATGATGAGAGTGAACTGAGAGGCTTGTGATTGCATTTGTCCTGCCTTTTATGGATGGACAGGACATACCTGGGCAATTTTCCACACACATCAGTATTATATCTGCACTGGGGCAGCCATGACAACTGAGGTAGAGAGAAAATCATAACTAGGAAACATTTTCAAACTAGACTGTGAAAGTAGCCCAATGGACTATTGGTAAGAAGAAAATTCAGGGAGGACAGCAGGAAGTCCTCACCCAGAGAGTGATCACATGTGGTGTAGCATTTTGGAAACAGAATGCGGGTAATTCCAGCACGCTGAAAATTGCTCAGTTTTTCTCAAGCGGCGAGGATTATAAACATCCCCAACATTTCCAGTCACAGCGTCTATTTCAATGCTTCTCTGTGCTCGGTGGCTATGATAAGATGGGGCTGTGTTTGCTTCCAACATGATGCAGGTGTGGTTGTACCATTTTACTCCATGGTGTCATTGTGAGTACAGTAAGAAGTCTCACAACACCAGGTTAAAGTCCAACAGGTTTATTTGGTAGCAAATACCATAAGCTTTGGGAGCACAGCTCCTTCGTCAAATGGAGTGGATATCTGTTCTCAAACAGTGCAAACAGACACAGAAATCAAATTACAGAATACTGATTAGAATGCAAATCTCTACAGCCAGCCAGGTCTTAAATGTACAGACAATGTGGGTGGAGGGAGCATTCAACACAGGTTAAAGAGATGTGTATTGTCTCCAGACAGAACAGCTAGAGAACAGATATCCACTCCATCTGACGAAGGAGCTGTGCTCCGAAAGCTTATGGTATTTGCTACCAAATAAACCTGTTGGACTTTAACCTGGTGTTGTGAGACTTCTTACTGTGCTTACCCCAGTCCAACGCCGGCATCTCCACTCCATGTCCTTGTGAGTGACAGAGATCGGAACTACTCATTCTTTCAATCTCAGCGTGACATTCATCTTTTCCATTTAGTTTCTCGTTTTATTTAAGCAACATTCAAACTGGCAGCAATCCTAATGAGAACAAGTGATTCTCTGCAATAGCTCATTGTCAGCCTTTGGAGGATATTGGTTAGACAGACCCGATTGCAAATCTGGCCATAATTACCAATGTGCAACTCAAATCTACGAAGAACAATATTGCTAGGTCCAAATATCAGAAAGTAGGCAACATCCAGGAGTAAAGCTGAGCAGGTTGATTCACTGCAGACTCACAAACTGGTGAAGCAAAGGGGGTTCATGGTGGGCCGGGGAGGGGGGAAAATCTAAACCAGCTTGGGAACATCAACTTCCGATGCAGTCGGCACCAAACAGAAACATTGACAGAAATGTTATCATAGAAATCATAGAAACCCTACAGTACAGAAAGAGGCCATTCGGCCCATCGAGTCTGCACCGACCACAATCCCACCCAGGCCCTACCCCCATATCCCTACATATTTTACCCGCTAATCCCTCTAATCTACGCATCCCAGGACACTAAGGGGCAATTTTAACATGGCCAATCAACCTAACCCGCACATCTTTGGACTGTGGGAGGAAACCGGAGCACCCGGAGGAAACCCACGCAGACATGAGGAGAATGTGCAAACTCCACACAGA